>NW_022681472.1:1415108-1605965 GCF_009764315.1 Trachypithecus francoisi | reverse complement strand
CACAATTTCTTCAGTGGGCAGGATCCAGGCTAGAGGGGAGAGTCACATTACCTAGATGCTATATCTAGCAATATGTCACAGTGTCACCTGTGGGCAGGGCACTGGTAGGAGAGACACATCACCTAGTTGATAGGCCCAGAGATATGTGATAATATCTCCTGTTGGCTGGATCCAAGCAGAAGAGTCACATTATTATTATTCTAACCCAGCAATATTTCACAATGCTCCCATGGGAAACAATTTAAACCAAAATATCTCAACACCAGGGTACTAGACCTAGTGATATGACACAATCTCCTCATCTTTTAGAGTGACACTTTTAACTGTTAGCCTTGTGTGCATATAAGAGTCACCATCTCACATGTGTTTGGGGTCATCGTATGGCACACTCCACAACATTCAAAGGCTTTATGCAATATGAATGAGACTTGCAAAAAACTCTGAGGTCTACACACAGTCTTGCATATTGCCCTAAACCCAGTTACGATAGACAACATCTCTCTTATAGGCTGGCTTCAGACGACAGATCCATTATTGTGCCTGTGATCTGGGTCCAGAAATGAGTCACCTGTAGCAAGATCCATATATGAAATTCACAATTCCATCTTTGTACTTTATTTGCTTGTTAGACTCAGGACTTCTACAGTGGGCTTTGTAAATGTGGGATGGTGACAATTTTTGCTCTTGCCTGCACGTGTAATCAAGAGTCTCGATCTTAACCTTTTGCTGGGCCCTGTTGTGAAACTCTGTATCACCCAAGGAGTATATAGAATATGAATTAGTGTTGTAACCGTCTGTGAGTTTTGTACAAATATGCAACTGATAACCTTGTTTATTGCCCTAAGTATAATGATGAGAAGCAAAGTATCTACTATTAGTAGAACCCAAATTTAAGTTTGATCATCATTCCCATGAACTGAAGCAATGTACATTTCATAATATCATTTTTTTTTTTTTTTTTGAGACGGAGTCTGGCTCTGTCACCCAGGCTGGAGTGCAGTGGCCAGATCTCAGCTCACTGCAAACTCCACCTCCCGGGTTCACGCCCTTCTCCTGCCTCAGCCTCCCGAGTAGCTGGGACTACAGGCGCTGCCACCTCGCCCGGCTAGTTTTTTTGTATTTTTAGTAGAGACGGGGTTTCACCGTGTTAGCCAGGATGGTCTCGATCTCCTGACCTCATGATCTGCCCGTCTCGGCCTCCCAAAGTGCTGGGATTACAGGCTTGAGCCACCGCGCCCGGCCCATAATATCACTTGTAAGAAAAAAATTTGGCAGGAGGATAGCACAACTTAGGTGCCGTGCCAAGCAATATGTCACAATGCCCTGTCTAGGAAGGATCTAGAAATCAGAGTAGCATTACCTGGGTGCTGGACCCAGCAATATGACACAATCCCAAATGTGGAAAAAAAAAAAGAAAAGTGATGAGAGCCAAAACAGCTACAGAATAGGCCCAAGATATGTAAAAATACTTTCTGTTGCTCTGGCACAAGCAGGAGAGTTACACCATCAGCGTGGGAGGCCTAGCAATATGCCGAAATTCTCTTTATACAGGACCCAGGCAGAAGAGGAACATCATCTGGGTGCTAGGCCCTGCAGTACATCAAAATTACTTTTCATGGGCATGGTTCAGGAAAAAAGTAGAATCATATTACCTAAGTATTGGGCTTAGCAATATGCCATGTCACCCCATTGTAAAGGTTCTGGCAGAACAAAAGTGTCCTATCACTTAGGACACAACCTCATTAATCTGGACCAATGTCCCAAATAGGCAGGAGTCAGGCAGAAGAGAAGACTCATATCATCTAGGTGATTCCCTAGCTATATGACACAATCTAACATGTGAGGTAAAAGCAGGCAGAAGAGCCACATCACCTTGATGCTGGGTTTTGAACTATGTCACAAGGCTCCCTTAGGGCAGGACCCAGGCAAGAGAGTTACAACAAATAGGTGCAGGTTCTACTCTTATGTCATAATGCTCCATGTGGGCAGAGCCTGAGCAGGGAGTCACATCACCTAGGTGATAGACCCAGAGAGATGTCACAATGTGCTCCTTGAGGCATGGCCCTGCTGAAAGAGTACCATTACCTGTGTGCCTAGACTAGCAATATGTCACTATCCAGGTAAGCAAGACCCAAGCTGGAGAGCAACATCACCTTGGTGATAGGCCCAGAGATTTGTCACAATGCCCTCTTTAGGACATGGCCCTATCAAAAGAGTACCATCACCTGTGTGCCTGGCCCAGCCATATGTCACTATCCCCCACAGTGTTCAGGGCCCATTCTAATGAGGAAGGTTATGTCACCTAAGTGGTGGACACAGTGATATGTCACAGTGATTTCTGTGGGCATGGCTCAGGCAAAAATGTGACATGATCTGGGTGCTGGATCTAGTGATACGTTATGATTCTTACTGGGAGCAGGGCCCAGGCAGGAGAGTCATATCACCTAGAGATTGGCCCAGGTAGATATCGCAATAACATATGCTGGCTCTAACCAGTCTGGAGAGTCAAATCATACAGGTGCTCGGCAAAGATATATATCACAATCACACTGGCAGAAAATTCCCAGGATGAGATGTACAATACCATGCATGTCCTGTTTTCATGCGTGACAGTTGGCTTCACATATGTGAGACAATCACAATCCTTACTGTCAGTTAGGTGTGCATTTTAGACTCAAAATTTTACCTTTCTGCTGGGTTCTGTTATGACACTCTGTGTACAAGCCAAGGGCTTTATAAAATATCTGAGGCTATTATAATCTTCTTTGCTTTTTTTTTTTTTTAACCAGAAGGAGATTTAATCACTCATGTTTCTAAAACAAGTTATGAGAGTCAAAATTACTCCTGTTTGTGGGGTCCACATATGAGAGTCACTATCATGCCTGTGAACTGTTCCTAGGCATATGTCACAATTTACTCTGTAGTAATGAAACAGGCACGACAGCCAAGTCACCTAAATGCTGAGCCAGAAATTTTCCAATGTTCTCCTTGTAGATATTTTCCTGGCAGAAAAGTTGCATAACTTGGGGTTATACCCAGATGTATGGCACCATAACCCTTGTGGACAGTGTTACAATCCCCAGTGGAAGCAGGGTCCAGGCAGGAGAGGAGAGTCAGGCAACTAGATGATGGGTCCAGAGACATGTTATAATCCTTCCTGAGAATATTGTTAAGACAGGAGAGTCAAATCACCAAGGTCCTCAGCTGAGGTAAATGTCCAAATCTCATTTGTGGGCTACACCTACGCCAGATTATTAAATCACTCAGGAGCTGGGCAAAGGTATATGTCACAATAACACTGGTGGAAGGTTCCAGGAGTGGGAGTCATCATCTTGCATATGACCTGGCTCCAGGTTTAAGAGTCATGATTAGTCCTCTTATCTGGTCTAAGGTATATGGCACAATATCACCTGTGGGCAGAGAGCAAGCAGGAAGTTCACATCACCTGGGAGGGTGCTTGTCCAGTGAGATGTCACAATCTTTCTTGTGGACAAGAACCTGGAAGAAGAGTCACAGCACCTGGATGCTGGTTTGAGTGATTTATCAAAATTCCCCCTGTGGGCAGGGTTTAGGAAGTTAAGGAGACTCATTTCACCCAGACAATTGGCCTAGATGAATGTCACAATGGCCACTATGTGCAAAACCAAGGTATAAAAGTGACCTCACTTTGGAGCTGGGTTTAGCAATATGTCACAATTCCCCTGTGGTCAGGGCAAGGTGGGAGAGGAGAAACATCACCAAGGTGCTGAGTCAAATGATGTTACAAAACTTCCTGTTGGCAGAACCTGGTACTGCAGAACTGGTGCAGTACCCAGTTATGTGTCACAATGCACCATAAGTGCAGGGCCAAGGCAGTAGAAGGGAGTCACATCACTTACATGAGGGCCCTACATATAAGCCACAATGCCTTTTATAGTCAGGGATCAGGCAAAGAATTCACATTACTTGGGTGCTGGTGCCAGTCACATATAAAAGTGCCCTTTGTAGGCAGGCCCAGGCATTTTTGCTTAGGTGTATGGTTCACGTATGTCACAGTGTCATCTGTGGTCATGTCCTACAAAGGAGAGTCAAATCACTCAAGAGGTGGGCTCACTTTTATGTCCTAATTACACAGAAATAAATATTCAGAAGTAAGTTTCACAGTCCCACACAAGTCCTGGTTTCGTGAATGTGGGTCAACACCTCCTGTGAGTTGGGTTGAAGCAGAAGAGTTACAATTTCAACAGTGGGATAAATCCATCTATAAGATGCCCAATCCCACTTGAAGATTGTGTTCCAGTAGGGGAATCACAGACTTACAGGTGTGCTGAATAATGCTTCACCAAAACACCTGTGGGTCAGATCCGTGTATGAGAGGAAAAATTTCAACCTTCATTTGCTCTTTTGTGTGAGATTTAGTGCCTTTATTTGTAGGTCCTGTTCTTGTGAGAGAATGACATTCGGGTCAGCTGGGTGTGCACCCAAGAGTCAATCGCACCTGGTTGCTGTTCCCTGTTATGACACTCTTTGTACCGCTGAGGTTTTATATTATATTCCTGAGTGTCATAATCCTCTGTGAACTTTATACAATTTGGAGACCCATTACTTTACTTATGGCCATGAGGCTGGCATTGTGAGTCAAAATAGTTCCCCTTTCTGGGTCCAGGTATTATGGTTATGTTCGTGCATGTGAGCTGAACTCAGGCATATGTCACACATTCACCTGTGGGGAGAAACAAGGCAGGAGAGTCTCATCACCTGGATTCTAATTCGGGATGTATTATAATCTCCTTTGCAGGCAAGGCCAGGTCAGAAGAGTCACATCACCTTGGTATAGCCTCAAGAAATATGGCACCATGTCTACTGTAGACAGGGTTGAAGAAAAAGAGGAGAATCACACCACCTAGGTAGTAGGGTACTAGGCCCAGTGATATGACACAATATCCTCATCTTTGTGGGCGACACCTTTAATTGTTAGCTTGGTGTGTATATAAGTCACAATGTCACTTGTGTGCTTGGTCATCGCATGACACCCTCTACACCATCTGAAGACTTTATATGGCATGCATGAGAGTTGCAAACTACTCTGAGGCCCACATGCTCATATGGACTCACAACCTCATATATTGCCTTAATCTCAGGTATAATAGTCAACATCTCTCATTTAGGCTGAGTTCAAGAATGGATCCTTTTTATGCCTGTGAGCTGGGTCCAAAAATGAGTCATGATAGCACCTGTGGTCAGATCCCACATATGAGAGTCACGATTCCATCTTTGAACTCTTTTCATTTGTTAGACCCAGTACCTCAACAGTGGGCTTTGTAAATATAGGATGGTGACAGCTTTTACTTTCACCTGGGTGTGTAATTGAGATTCACAATCTTAACTTTGTACTGGGCCTTGTTATGAAACTCTCTGTGCCACTCAAGGAGTTTATACAATATGAGTTAGTGTCGTAAACTTCTGTGAGTTTTCTATAAATATGCAACCCAGGATTTTACCTATTACCTTAAGCCTAGCAATGAGAGGCAAAATATATTCCATTGGCTGAATCACAATGTAAGTCTGATCATCATGCCTGTGAATTGAAGCAAGGTATATGTCATAATCCCATTTTTGGGCAAAAATCTAGGAAAAAGTAACATAACTTAGGTGATGTGGCAAGCATGTCACAATGCCCTCTTTAGGGAGAATCTAGGAAGGAGGGTCACATTAACTGGGTGCTGGATCCAGCAATATGACATAATTTCACATGTGGAAAAACTTAGCCAAGGGATGAGAACAAAAACACCTATAGAATAAGCTGAAGATATGTGAAAGTACTCCCTGTGGCTCTGCCACAGGCAGGACCATAGCATTGTCAGGGTGCTGGGCCCACCAGTATGCAATAATTCCCTCTTCATTCAGGACTCTGGCAGAAGAGTAACATCATCTGGGTGCAATAGGTCAAAATTTCCCTTTGTGGGCATGGTTCACAGAAAAGAGTAGAGTCACATGATCTAAATGCTGGGCTCAGCAATATGTCACAATCTCACCATTTTAAAGGCCTATGCAGGGGAAGTGAGTCATATCACTTAGGTCATGGGCTCAGAGATATGTGCCAATATCTCCAGTAGGCAGGGCTCTGGAAGAAAAGCAGAGTCATATCACCTAGGTGCTTCCTTAGTTATACATCACAATCTAACACATGGGTAGGAACCAGACAGAAGAGCCACATCACTTGGGTGCTTGGTCCTGAGCTATGTTGTAAGGCTCCCTTAGGACAGAACCAAGGCAAAAGAGTTATATCACCTTTGTGCAGGTTTAACTTTTATATCACAATACTCTATGTGGGTGAGGCCCAAGCATTGAGTCTCATCACCTAGGAGATAGACCCAGAGATATGTCACAATGCCCTCCTTGAAACATAGTCCTGGCATAAGAGTACCCTCACCTGTGTGCCTGGTCTTGCAATATGTCACTACCACCCCATGTGTTCAAGATCCATTCCAGAGAGGAGAGGTACATCACCTAAATGGTGGACATAGTCATATGTCACAATGATGTCTGTGGGCATGACCCAGGAAAGAATGTAACATAACCTGGGTGATAGATCCAGTGATATGTCACAATCCTTCCTGAGGGAAGGGCCCAGGGAGGAGAGTCACATTATCTAGAGGCTGGCCCAGGTAGAGATCACAATCCCATATATTTACTGGAGAGTCAAATCCCACAGATGCTCAGCAAATATTTATATCACTATCACACTGGCAGAATATTCCAGAGATGAGATTTACAATACCACACATGTCCTGTTTTCATAAGTGACAGCTGGCTTCATATATGTGAGATGTGACAGTACTTATTGTCTGCTGGGTGTGCATGTGAGACACGCAATTTCACCTTTCTACTGGGTTCTGTTATTACACTCTCTGTATAAGCTAAAGGCTTTATAAAATATCTGAGGCTGTTTTAATCTCCTATGACCTTTTCATCAGAAAGAGATCTAAGATATCACTCATGTTTCTAAAGCAAGTTACAAGAGTCAAAATTACTCCTATTTGTGGGGTCCACATATGACAGTCATTATCATGCCTGTGAGCTGTGCCTAGGTATATGTCAAAATTTACTCTGTGGTAATGAAACAGGCATGACAGCCACATAACCTAAATGCTGAGGCAGAAATGTTCCAATATTCTCCTTGTAGGCAAGTTCCTGGCAAAAAAGTCACATAACTTCAGGGCTATGCCAAACTGTATGGCACAATGTCCCTTGTAGGCAGTGTCCAGGTCAAAGAGGAGAGTTGTATCACCTAAATAATAGGCCCAGAGATATGTCACAATGCCTCCTGGTGAAAAGGTCAGGCACATATCATTTCTGATTACAGTCATTTTAACTGGAGTGGTTTGGTATCTTATTGTGGCTTTGATTTGCATTTTTCTAATAATTAATGTTGCACATCTTTGCATGTACTTGGCTGTTTGTATGTCTTCTTTGGAGAAATGTCACTTAAGGTCTCTTGCCTTTTACTAGATTGTGTTATTTTTGGTGTTTAGTTTGTTATCTATTCTGTATGTTTATCCATTGCCATATGTATAGTTTGCAAATATATTCACCCACACTGTAAGTTGTCTTTGATTTGCTTTAATGCGACCCCCAGAGCAAATGCCAGAGAAAAGGCAAGTAGGCAAGGCAAAAAAAACTTTATTTACAAACCAATGTGAGGGAGGGGAGAGGTTCACCGGCCTCCGGCGGTGGAGGCCGACAAAGTCGCCCCGGCGTTCTCGGGCGAGATTCCCAGGTCCTCACAGGAGCAGGGGCCACGGAAGTTCGCTCCGGCATTCACCTACCAGGTTCCTGGGTCCCGTGCAGGATGAGGGGCCGAGGAAGCCGCTCCGGCGCTCTCGGAGGAGGTTCCCGGGTCCCGCGCATGTGGAGAGGCCGAGGAAGTTCGCTCTGCGCGCCTGCCGGGAGCGGCTTTTATGTCCTGGGCCTGGGAGTGGGCGGGCAGTGGGCGGGACATAGGCGGGTCGGGGGCGGGGCGGTAGGCGTGGCTAGGCGGGTTCCGGTTCTTCCCCATCTGAGGTCGGGTTGCGCCTGCGCAGTTGACCCGTGTCTTTCCCAGGTGCGGGAAAGTTGACGGTGAGGAACCCGGAACTGTGCCATCTTGTCTCCGTTTGTCCAAACAGTCCAACCTTTTATTGATAATAGTGATAAGGGGTGGCGTGGTCTGTCTGGCTACTTCCTGCTGTTAAGGGACGTCGTTAAGGTTGGGGTCTATGGTTGGTATTTGGACGTACGGATGAAGAAGCATCTGGTTGAAGGTGACGCGCGTGATCTCTTGAACTTTGGCTCGGAGAAATTTGATTAAAACAGGAGCGAGACATAAGACAAAACAGAGGATTAGTATGGGAATTAGGAATGGGAGCATCTGCTGTATTATGGGCAGCAGCCATACCGGTGGTCCGGGGGTGAAGGGGGTATTGTAGGTTTTTAATTCTGCTTTAATCCTGTTTAGGGTTTGGATGTTAGTGGCTACTAGGCCTGGCTCATTTACGTAATAGCAGCATTCTTCTCCTAAGAAGGGACACGTTCCTCCTTTTTCGGCAGTAAGTAAATCTAATGCTCGCCTATTTTGTGCTGCTACCTGGGCCACTGAGGTAATTTGACGCTGCAGAGAGGCCAGGCTTTCAGCTGAAACCTCTATGGCCTCTCGGATTTGAGCTACTAGAGATCGGGTAGACTGTACTGAGTGGGCAAGTGCCCCAGTTCCAAGCCCTGACGCCACTAAGGAGGTGGCCAGGGAGACTCTGATGACTAGGGGAAGGAAGACAGCCTGTTTTTGGAGATCATTAGGAGGAGGGTTAAATTGTATGACGAGTTCAGCTACTTCTGCTTTGCTATATAAGGTTAAACTAGGTACTAGGGACACTGGGACACAAAGGGATTGACCAATGGATGTGTGATTAAGGACCTTGAAGAGGGGTTTGTTGCACCAGAAATAACCTCCGATGGGAGCCGTGTGGGTCTTAGCAGGTGGCTGGGTATAGTTTCACCAGGAGGTGTTTGGGGTAGAGTAGCAGAAAGGAAGGATTGGACTTTCTGAGCTCTGGTATAGCGGGACTTGGAGTAAGAACGGTTTTTGGGAGGTGCCTATGGAGTTAGTTGTAGCCCTGAAAGCAGTAGGTAAGGGGACTGCCACTAAGGGGGCTCTTTCAAGGGCCGCACAGAGGAAACAGTGGGAGAGATTTGTTAGGTTGGCTGCCCATGTTAGGTTTAACCCTTGACGGACTAGTTTTAACTATGAGAAGGGGTCCTTATTGGAGGAGTGTAATTGATCTTGTAAGGCCTGTTCTTGTGCTTGTATGGCTAAGGTAAAATTCTGTAGGGCTTGTATGTTTTGAGGAAGGGATTTTTGCTGGACAAGTGTTCTTTTTATCAGGAGAGTAGCCATGGGCTATGAACTAAGGATTGTGTAGCCTGTGTAGAGTCCACCTTTGACTCCGTCTGCCCATCGGGGGTCCCATGGGTCTTTGATATTTAATTGATATTGAAGGGGGGTTCGTTGATTTGCAATGGTGAAGAGAGCAGTGGGTTTTGTCTGTCTCAAGGTTGCATAATGGATCTTACAATAAATATAAGGGCATCCTAGATTCTTTTGTTTCCAGTAAGTCTTACAATTGTAATGTGTCTGATCATGCAGGAAGCAGAGAGCCTTAGCTCCGGCCGCACTGCAACATGATAGGGTGAAATTTATAGTAAGATGGGGTTGGCAGCCTGAAGGGGGGCAGTCAGCAGTGCCTTGTAGCTGTGAGTGCTGTTTATTTTTGTGTGACCAAGTTTCAACTATGGAGAATCTCCATATGAAAGTTGGGTTAGTAATAGAGATTGAAATGCAAGAAAAAGATAGTAATATAAGTATGAAATAGTACTTCATCTTCAGTGTAATCACAGGGTACACCTTGTCACTGAAGATGTTCTATAAAGGTAAGCGGGAGAACCACTGTGATGGGCTATTACCTGGAGGCAAGTAGGGATCTGGGGTAAGATATTGGAATTCTGTTATGTTTATATAGAGTATGGCGAGAAATCGGGATAAGCGCAAGGGGTCAGGAACGTGTGGTGGTTGAGAGAGTTTGGTGAATTTGAGACGGGTAGGGGTAAGTCTAGTAGATGTCCACTGATTGTCTTCTGTGGGGGCCTTTTTTAATTGTGATATATGGACCCAGTGCGTGTGTCCTAGAAGTTTGGCTGCTGTGTATGTGGATAGGAGGACAGTATAGGGGCCTTTCCACCTGGCTGAAGATCTTTGGCTTGGATATCTTTTAAGTATACTTGGTCTCCTGTGCTGAGAGAGAGATGTGGGCTATAGGTGTCTGTTGGAGAGGGGTGTGCTAGTTCTGCATGTTGTCTCAGGAGTTGTCTCAAGAGGGTGAGGTATGGGAGATAAGTTGCCAGCGGGGAAGAAAGGGTGGGTAACTGCTGGAGGGTGAGGGGCCGGCCATAAACTAATTCAAATGGACTGAGGCCTGTTGGACTCCATGGGGCTGCTCGCAGCTGGGTTAGGGCCAGGGGAAGGAAAGTCACCCACGATTGTCGAATCTCAAGGGAGAGTTTGGTGAGTTGCTGCTTAATGAGCCCGTTGGCCTTCTCTACTTTACCAGAAGACTGAGGTCTATAAGGGATGTGGAGTTTCCAGGTGATGTGTAGGAGGGCTGCCACCTGTTGGACTACCTTGGAGATGAATGCTGGGCCGTTGTCAGACTGAAGAGTGAGCGGGAGGCCAAACCTAGGAATAATGTGTTCAGTGAGTATGGAGGCAACTATATTGGTGGTTTCTCCTGTAGTAGGATAGGCTTCTATCCATCCTGAAAAGTATCAATGAGGGTTAAGAGATATTTGAATTTTTTTTATGCCTTGGCATGTGGGTAAAGTCAATTTGCCAATCTTCTCCTGGTTGGTGCCCTCTGAGTTGATGGCTTGGATGGGGGTTGCGCAGTGCGCCTTGAGGGTTTGACTTGAGACATGTGGAACACTGTCAGTTGATTATAATTAGGTGTTTCATGAGTGTGGGGCAGTGAATGATGGGGCTTAGGAGGTTATATAAAGCTTTGGGTCCTATATGTAGGGAATTATTTTAGAATGGTGTGGAGTTGAGTTTCAGAAATAACTAATTTATTATTGAGGTAAATCCAATTGTCTGCAGCTAGTTTGGCTGTTGAATCTTGTAATAGTTTGGTCTTTTCCTCTTAGGTATAAGTAGGGGTATATTGAGGGAAGAGAAAACAAATAGAGGGAAGCGTGGGAGTGGAGAATCCGGCTGCTGACTTGGCAGTGCTGTCGGCAAAGTTATTGCCAGCCGCCACCGAGTTAGATGGAGTCTGATGACCTTTACAGTGTATGATGGCTGCTCTGGAAGGTGCTGATAAAGCATCTAGCAGTTTGAGTATCTGTTTTTTGTTGACTATAGGGGTACCACTGGTGGTTAGGAACCCTCTCTCTTTCCAGATGACAGAGTGGGTGTGTGCAATCAAGAAGGCATACTTGGAGTCTGTGTATATGTTTACTGTTTTTCCTCTGGACAGGAGGAGAGCCCTAAGTGCGATAAGTTCTGCCTGCTGTGATGTTGTTCCTTGTGGTAAAGGCTTAGCTTCTAGGACAGCAGAAGATATAACTACCGCATATGCTGCCTGTCTATTTCCTAGAGAATTTATAAAAGAATTGCCATCTACAAATAGGGTTAATGTGAGCCTTCCAATGGCTGGTCATGTAAATGTAAGTGACTAGGTGGTTGGGCCTCTAAAAGTTCTGGACAGGAGTGTTCAGTACTAGGTTGCTTGAGAGGGTCAGGAAATAGGGTTGCTGGATTCAGAGAGGAACAGACTCCTAGGGCAATGGTGGAGTCCTCTATGAATAGGAGGTGAAAGAGTTGGAGTCTGGACGGGGTTAGATGGCTAATACTTCTGTGGGCAATAAGATCTTGAGGGCGGTGAGTAGAGAAGACTGTTAGGTTACCACCCCTAATGAGTTTCTTTGCTTCTTGGGTTAGACAGGCTGCTACTGCCAGGGCCTGAAGACAGGGCTGCCACCCTTGTACAGTGGGGTCTAATTGTTTAGATAGATATGCCACGGGGTGGTAGGTGGTGCCTATAGATTGGGCTAAAAGACCCACTGCAACTTTTTGTCTTTCATCTGTGAAAAGCTGGAAGGGTCGTTGGAAGTCTGGGAGTGAGAGAGTAGGATGTGAGAGAAGGCAGTTTTTCAGGTGAGTGAAATGTTTATAGATTAACTTTGGGTTAGACAAAGGTCCTTGGGGAGTCTCCTTGACAGCTGCATATAGAGGCTTAGCCAAGATTCCGAAATTAGGAATCCAGTGTCTGAAAGATCCTACTAGGCCTAGGAAGGATTGAATTTCCTTAGCATCTTGAGGAGGAGAAAGATTTTGTATTAGAGTTAAGCGGTCTGTAGTAAGTGAGTGCGTCGTAGGAGTGATCTCAATACCTAAATATATGACACATTGTTGTGCGAGTTGAGCTTTGTGTTTGGATATTCGGTAACCTTTGGATCCTAGATGATTAAGGAGGATTGCAGTGTCTAAAAGAGAGTCCTGTCCCGTGGGACTACAGAGTAAAAGGTCATCTACATATTGGAGAATTTTACTATTGGTAAGAGGACAGGAGGCTAAGTCTTTTGCTAGGGCCTGCCCAAAGAAATGGGGCCTGTCTCGGAACCCTTGGGGAAGCACTGTCCATGTCAGTTGGGTGGAGGTATGGGTGTCTGGGTCTTCCCATGTAAAAGCAAAAAGAAACTGACAATCTGGGTACAGGAGAATAGTGAAAAATGCATCTTTTAGATCCAGTACAGTAAAGTGTGTTGTAGTAGGTGGAATGAGAGAAAGAAGGGTATAGGGGTTAGGAACTACCAGATGGGTGGGACAAACAGCTTCGTTGATAAGACAAAGATCCTGCACTAACCGAAAAGTTCCATCTGCCTTCTTTACAGGTAGGATTGGGGTGTTACAGGGAGAATGAATGGGGATGAGGATGTGTTGGCTGAGTAACCTAGTAATGATTGGTTTTAGTCCTCGTAAGTGCTGTGGAGAGAGAGAGAACTGTGGGTGGGTTGGAAACTGAGATGGTTTCTTAAGTTTTGTAAGTATTGGTGGATGATGGTCCGCCATGACAGGAGTGGAGGTGTCCCACACTTGGGGGTCGATAGGAATGGGGAAATCGGGGAAAGGGTTAGTAGGATTGTTGGAGTCATTTGAGTTAGTCAATACTAGAAGCAGATGGCGGGTAGGGTGGGGGGCGCTAGTAGGGATGGAGATACAGGCTTTCAGTTGACTTAAAACATCTAGGCCCAGTAGGGGAGTGGGGCATGAGGGAATAATGAGGAACGAGTGTGCAAAATAGTTGTTGGTCAGGCAGCAATTAAGGGGTGGGGTTTTTCGAGGGCTGGACGGGGAGCCATTGACTCCTACAACAGAAATATTGGAGGGAAGGCTAGGCCCTTCGAAAGACGGCAAAACGGAGTAGTTAGCCCCGCTGTTGATTAAAAATTAATTTTCTTACCCACTACCAGGAGAGTTACCCGCGGCTCGGCGAGGGTGATGGGGGTCCCCGAGTCCCGGCACCTTCAGTCGTCATCCAGATGTAAGAACTGGAAGGAGCTCCCAGGGTCCTGAGAAGGGACATCATGTTGAGGCGCCATGCGCGTTTTCAGGGTGGGGCAGTCAGACTTCCAGTGCCCTTCTTCATGGCATGCTGGACAAGGAGTTGTTGGCAGACGAGGGTTAGGACACTTTTTAGCCCAGTGTCCAGCTACTCTGCACTTGTAGCACGGCCGCACTGGCTCAGACGGTTGGGGACTCTGGGGACATCTATTAGCCCAATGCCCTGGGTTACCACATTTATAGCAAGCCCCCTTTATTGTCTTTGAGCCTCCGGGGGTTTTGCTCTCCAGTTTTGGGTTACGGCTAGGCTGCAAAGCAGCAACTAAGGCTTGAGTCTGGAGCTGTACCTTCTGTTTTAGGTGGGCCTGTCGTTGGGCCTCAGCCATTTCCTCCCTTGAATTATAGACCTTGAAGGCCGACTTGACTAGGTCTTGAATAGGAGTTTGAGGTCCATCCTCTGCCTTTTGGAGTTTTTGCCGAATATCCGAGGCTGATTGTGAAATAAAATATGATGCTAGAATAGTGGCCCCGGCTGGGGAAGCTGGGTCTAACTGAGTGTATTTAATTAAAGCCTCAGTTAGCCTGTTTAAAAATGTGGCCGGGTTCTCATCTGGACCTTGAATAATTTCTTTTAGTTTATTGAAATGTACTACCTTATTTGAGGCCACCTGCATACCAGCCAGAAGACATTGAGTCATCATATCTCGTCTTCGGCAGCCTGGCTGGCCTACTTGATAGTTCCAGTCTGGGTCTATAGAGGGGACTGCTTGTTCCCCTAGTGGGAAGGCAGGGTCTGTTAAGTGTAATTGGTTGGCATGCTGCCTGGCAGCCACTAGGATGCGCTCCTGCTCCTCAGGATTTAGAGTAGAGGTAAGAATAACCTGGAGATCATGCCAGGTTAAATCGTAGGCCTGGCAAAGGTATCTAAATTCTTTGGTATAAATTGTAGGATTGGCAGAAAAATCTCCTAAGCGTTTTTCAATCTTTGAAAGATCTGCTAGTGAGAAGGGAACATGAACTCTAACTACGCCCTCTGCTCCGGCCACCTCACACAAGGGTGCTAAGACTGCGGGGGGGGGGTTGGATAGGGTGGGAGTAGGAGCAGGGGCAGTTAGGCAATCTTTAGAGCGGGTATGGGCAGAGATAGGCGAGCTAAGATGAGCAGGTGGAATTGCCGAGGGGTCGGAGGGAAGTGTAGCCTCAACAATGGTGGGAGGGGCTGAGGATGGAGGTGGAACAACTGCCAGAGCAGGAGGGGGAGGTGGAGCCAAAAGAAAAGGTGGGGCCAAAGCGGGAGGGGGAGGTGGGTTATACGGCGGGAGTGGAAGGGAGGGAGGGGAAGTAAGGTCTTCGGGCAACTCAGACAGGAAAGATGACTCCTCTTTTTTGGACTTTGTTAGGCCTGCATCCTTAGCCAACATGACTTGAGTCAAGGAACACCGGCTACACAGGTCCAGATGAGAACGCAAGGCCCAAAATCCTTGTATATAATTAATTTCAGACCAATTGCCTAAGCGTTGACAAAAACTACTGAGGTCGGTTAAAATGTTATGGTCTAGAGTGCCCTCAGGCGGCCATTGAGACTGATTGTCTAATTTATATTGTGGCCACGCCACAGTGGAGAGGAATACCAGTCGCTTTCGCCTGAGATCTTGTTCTAATTGCAAAGTTTTGAGGTTTTTTAGAAGACACCCTAAAGGGGAGTCTCTAGGTATTTTGGATTGGGGGTTTCCCATTGCCTTCCTCTCGCCAATAGGTGGAAACGGAAACCGAACTCCACCTGGCTGCAAAGCGTCCTTTGGAGCCACTAGAGACTGGTGAGAGGCTCCTGGAGCCGGAATGGAGATTACCTCCAGGCGGACGTCTCTGTCCTGGACGGGTCTCCCACGGAACAGAATGGAGTTCCTTTGGGCAGACGTCTCTGCCTTTGGGAACTTCCCTGGGTCACCTGGTGACTGGAATAAAAAAGCCTTGGGCCTGCGCAGGACTTCTGGCCAAGGAATATGAGAGAGAGGCAAAAGGCACTCACCCCTAGGAGACTTGGAGGTGGGGAAAGCGATCTCCAGGTCCTGGTCCGTCTGGGGCGTGGAAGGAGGAGGCTCCTTGGACCTTGGGGGACCCTGAGGAGGGGTCTCCTCCCGGGTTTCGGCACCAGCTGATTTGCTTTAATGCGACCCCCAGAGCAAATGCCAGAGAAAAGGCAAGTAGGCAAGGCAAAAAAAACTTTATTTACAAACCAATGTGAGGGAGGGGCGAGGTTCACCAGCCTCCGGCGGTGGAGGCCGACAAAGTCGCCCCAGCGTTCTCGGCGAGGTTCCCAGGTCCGCGCAGGAGCAGGGGCCAAGGAAGTTCGCTCTGGCATTCTCTGACGAGGTTCCTGGGTCCCGCGTAGGAGGAGGGGCCGAGGAAGTTCGCTCCCGCGTTCTCCGACGAGATTCCTGGGTCCTGCGTAGGAGGAGGGGCCAAGGAAGTTCGCACTGGCGTTCTTAGGTGAGGTTCCTGGGTCCCGTGCAGGAGGAGGGGCCAAGGAAGTTCGCTCCGGCGTTCTGGGACGAGGTTCCTGGGTCCTGTGCACAAGGAGGGGCCAAGGAAGTTTGCTCTGCGCGCCCGCCGGGAGCAGGTTTTATGTCCTGGGCCCGGGAGTGGGAGGGCAGTGGGCGGGACATAGGCGGGTCGGGGGCAGGGCGGTAGGCATGGCTAGGCGGGTTCCGGTTCTTCCCCGTCGGAGGTCGGGTTGCGCCTGCGCAGTCGACCCCTGTCTTTCCTGGGCGTGGGAAAGTTGATGGTGAAGAACCCGGAACTGTGCCATCTTGCCTCCGTTTGTCTAAACAGTCTTTTCACTCTGTTAATTCATTTTTGCTATGTAAAGTTTTTTCAGATTCTGATAACTTCACTTGTCTCCTTTTGCTTTTGTTGCTTGTGCTTTTGAGGTCTTATTAAAAAAAAATTTTCTGTCCTATTTGGTAAAGAATTTCTCTATGTTTTATTCAAATAGTTTTATAAATTTGAGTTTTACATTTAAATCTTCTATTTATTTTTAATTAAGTTGTTTTAATATGGTAACAGTGAGGCACTTAGTTGTATTCATTTAAATAATCAATTTTCCTAGCTCAATTCATTGAAAAGATTGACTTTTCTTAAATGTGTGTCCTAAATAACTTAAAAATTTCTTGACTCTAGGTTTATAAATTTATTACTGGGATCACTGGATACTTTGGTCCATGTATCTGTTTTCTATGCCAGTATCACGCTCTTTTGCTTGTTATAGTTTTGCAGTATATTTTGAAGTCAGGTAGTTTGATGCTTTCAGATTTGTTCTTTTTTCACAAGATTACTTTGGGAAGGTTTTTTTTTGTTCCTTATAAATTTTAGGCCTGTTTTTTTCATTTCTGTGAAAAAAAGTCATTGGTATTTTTATAGAGTTTGTATTGAATCTGTAGATTACCTTGAGTAGCATAGCTATTTTAACAATGTTTTTTATAACTCATGAGCAAAAAATATCTCTCAAATTTTTCATGTTTCAGTTTCTTCATCAGTTTTTTTCTTTCTTTTTTTTTTTTTTTTTTAGACAGAGTCTCGCTCTGTTGCCCAGGCTGGAGTACAGTGGAGTGATCTTGGCTCACTGCAAGCTCTGCCTTCCAGGTTCAAGCAATTCTCTGCCTCAGCCTCCTGAGTAAATGGGACTACAGGCACCCACCACCACACCCGGCTAATTTTTTTGTATTTTTAGTAGAGGCAGAGTTTCACCATGTTAGCCAGGATCGTCTCGATCTCCTGACCTCATGATCCACCCACCTTGGCCTCCCAAAGTTCTGGGAATACAGGCATGAGCCACCGCACCCAGCCCTTCATCAGTTTTATAACTTATAGTGTAGAGAGTGTTTATCTTTTTAATTAAGTTTACTGCTAGACCCCTTTATTTTTTGTTCTAGATGCAGAAAAAGTATTTGGAAAAATTTAACATGCCTTTGTGATTAAAACAACTGAACAAATTAGGTATAGATGGTATGTGCCTCAACACGGTTAAGGTGAAATATGACAAATCAATAGCTGATATCACACTGAACAAGAAAAGAAGAAAGTTTTTTATTTAAGACCTGGAACAAGACAATGATGTCTACTTTTACCACTTTCATTCAACAGAGTACTGGAAGTCCCAGCCAGATTATTTATGCAAGAGCAAGAAATAAAAGACATCCAAATAAAAAAAGAGAAAGTCAAATTGTCTTTGTTTGCAGATCACATAATTGTCTATATAGCAAAACTTAAATACTACACTAAAAATCGAGAATTAATAAAGAAATTCAGTAAAGTGGCAGAATATCAAATTAACAAAAAAATTAGTAGGAGCACTTTTACATGTCAAGAACAAGCCATCTGAAAAAGAAATTCAAGAAAAAAATTATTTACAGCAACTATAAATAATAAATCTTACTTCATTTTAAGTTCATGCTTGCTTACCGCAAGTTTATTTTTTATCATTTGGATATTCAGTATTCTCCAACCCATTTTTTAAAGAGACTGTTCTTTTCTCATTTTCAGTGACAGAGACAGGAGATAGCCAAAGGACCTTTTCCCATTTTGAGTGTTAGAGACAAGAGACAGTCATGGGTCCTCGGCGAAACTTCTCCTTTAAGCCTAAAGCAGCCTTAAGGCTGAAAAATTGGACTACTGGTTTAGGATGAAGCTGGCCCTTTCCTGACTGTTTCTCTCTGAATAATGCCCCCGTGCACACTGGGAAAAGGAGGTGGAGCCATGGAAATTCACACCTTTTGGCAGGGGAGGAGCCTGGACTATTCAGTTGCTATGTGGTTATCTGGTGTTCATCAGTCTGTGAGGTGGGGGCCTGTTAACAGGAGTCACTCTCACTTTGCTGACAGTTTTTTTTTCTTTCTCCTTTTTGCCCAGTAAACTTTACTCCTCACCCTTCAATGCGTTCATTAGTCTATTTGTTCCTGGTCATGTTACAAGATCCTGATTTTAGCTGAATTAAGGAGAAAGTTCTACAACAGTTTGGTGTCCAGATGTGGGGCTAGAGGAAGGGTAAGAGGTGAACAAAAAGCTCTTTTCCTTTTTTGTTTGTAAGTCTTTTCATCCTTGGACTTCTTCCTAGAGTGTGCACCACCCCACTCTAATAGCCCCAAGCACATGCAGGCTGGACAGGTGAATGGCAGCTCCTCACCCCCATCTCCTCTGGGCTGGAAAATGGCAGGCATTCATGATGTCTTCCCCTTCTTCAGCCAAGGGATCCAGCCTTATCCAACAGCAATTTTTTCTCTCTGTTGAAGGAATCCATTTGCATCAGAATGAAAATTGTCTTCCCTGCCTACACCTAAGCCTTATTTTTTTCTTTCCTCTTTCCTCTACCCTGTCAGCAGTTTGCTTTTAACCAAAAGGCTATTTTTTTTCTTATGTTTTGCTAGGCTAGGATCCCAACGATCACTGCTTATATTCTTTGTAGAGTTTTAACTGTGAAAGGATATTTGTGAGGTTGGTCTCAAGCTGTGGCCAATCTGGTGTGCTTTGTATGTCATTCTCTATGGTTGTTAGGACATTTTGCTGCAGGCCTCCATCTTGTTTTAGGCTGTTAGTAGCATGATCTGTAACCACGTGGCAATGTTTTGTTCTGGCCTCTGCTATTTTACAATGGTGGTCCAGGTTTAATCCTGGCTTAGGGAATGAATCCCTTCTGATTTTATATCAGCATGTAACTTTTGAGATTTCCTGCTTTTCTTCCCCTTCACAAACTGCCTTAATTTTTTTTTTTCCTCTGAGCACCTGGTAAGTTAACTTTGGTAAAGTTTGAATGCCAGAAATACTGGCTGCTTAGTGCTGCTAGAGTCAGGTAATAATGAATTTAAAAGACTTTCTTAAAGAGTGCTCAACTTAATTAAAAGTGGATATCCAAATTACAGGTATATTTAAAAAATCTTTATGTTTTTCTCTTCTGGGATCTTGTTTTGCTAGGAAAAGGTTTTTTCTCAGCCAACTGAATTTTTTTCCTTCATTTTGTCTTACCACTCTAATGCGTGAGTGAGAGGCCAGTAATTCAATCAGGAAATTGGCAAATAATAAATCTTATAGTTACTGGGTTTTCTTCTGCCTGTCTGTAGTTATATTTGTGTTGTGTGTGTGATGTCTATCAAACAGAGCTCTAATAAATTGACTTAAAGAATGATAAGAACTTGGATCAAATATTTTTTGAAGGGAAGATAAAAGCTGTGTACCTTTTAGTTTACATGACTTTTAATCTTTGAGAAATAAAAACAGCCTAAAAGATTATCAGTAAAACACAAATGTGATCAACAGATGAGTAGGTGGACTTAATTATGCAGGTCAGATACTAGGTTTGCTAAATGTTTTAAGGTCATAAACTGTTTTTTGGTTTTTGAGAACAGCTCAACTTTGCTTCACAATTGGTAAGGCCTGAGAACAAATGGAATTAACCACACCCTTAATTATGCTGAAAGGAGTCAAACCCTTGGCTGCATCTAGCACATAATTAAAACAATTTACCTGGTTTCACATTAAAGTTAAAATTGCTAGAAGTTACCATTATAATATGTAATTGAAACTACTGGAAGTAGATTTACATACAAGGTGTGTAAGAACAGTAAAATGTATTTTTAATAAAAGATTATAAGAAGGGATGAAAATATAAATTTTTGCCTAGGGTCAAACAATTGTTTTGAATTAGATAAAATAAAGCTAAAAGTTCAAACAAGTTGTGGAAAGATTGTAAAAATAAATCTTGCCAAAGAAATTCTGTGTGTGAACATTAATTAAATTCAAAAAGGTATTATATGGGGTTTTTTTATATGGGGTTTTTTGTATATTAAGCATTCAAATAAAAGCACAACAAGACACTCATAAGGCACTAATCTGTTCTTTAGCAAAATTTGTAAATAATTATAAAAGGTTTTTGCTTTTTACATTTTTAAGTCATCATTTCAGTTAAGTAATTTATGGACATCTGGAATTTTATTTCATAATATCAAGTGTTTTAAACTTCTAACATTTAACATCTTTCTCAAAATCAAACTTTAGTTACAAAATTCTCTTTTCTAATTATTGGCTGCTGGATGCTAAAGAGGGCCCCTGGAGTATCCACAAGAGATGTAAACAGGGTTATATGACATGTTTAGTTACGTGGAATTGCCAAAATGGTGTTTGTCATGCATGTCCATGTGAAGAGACCACCAAACGGGCTTTGTGTGAGCAATAAAGCTTTTTAATCACCTGGGTGCAGGCCGGCTGAGTCCGAAAAGAGAGTCAGCGAAGGAGATAAGGGTGGGGTCGTTTTGTAGGATTTGGCTAGGTAAAGGAAAATTACAGTCACGGGGGGTTGTTCTCTGGCAGGCAGGAGTGGGAGTCACGAGGTGCTCAGTGGGGGAGCTTTTTGAACCAGGATAAGCCAGGAAAAGGACTTTCACAGGTAATGTCATCAGTTAAGGCAAGGACCGGCCATTTTCACTTCTTTTGTGGTGGAATGTCATCAGTTAAGGCGGGGCAGGGCGTTTTCACTTCTTTTGTGATTCTTCAGTTACTTCAGGCCATCTGGGCATATACGTGCAAGTCACAGGGGATGTGATGGCTTGGCTTGGGCTCAGAGGCCTGACAGTGTGTTCAATATTCTTTAGATAATATTTTGGTGAAAAATACTAACATAAGTTCCAAACTTGTATGGGATTTCTAAAATTCTAATGTCTGAAGTATATGCTATCAACCACAATTAGGTTATTATGCTAATTTATTGTAAACCACAGAAATAATCAAACTTCTTTTTGTCAATCACGTTTCTGACTGTAACTACTCTGGACATCTTGTTAAACACATACAACTGTTGCCTTGTTTTGATTTTTTTCAAAAAATGGTTTTTAATCAGGTATAGAACTTTGACAGGTGATCTCCAATGCAGGCTTCTGATAACATTAGAGCTTTTGTCACTGGAATACAGGAAACCTGTACAGGACTCATGAAGAGCTAAAATGTTCTTGAATATCAAACAAAACAAGTGTTAACTGAATGCAGTGAACTAATAGAAAGCTGAAGTAATCTTTCTGACTTTTGCTTGTAACTTTAGTGATCCTTGTTTTGTTTACCAGAGTGAACAAAACTTATCTTGAGATAGTGACAGCCTTTAATATGTGAGTAATGTGTACTCCTGTGAACAAAATTTGGAGAATGTATGTCTCTCTCTGCCTGGCTTCTCCAGAATTTGAAAAATAGTTGTGAGTGTTCTTAACTTACGGCAATATAGCTATTTGCATCAGTACAATAATAATCCACTTTTCTTTGCAGCAGGACACAATTGGAGAAACTGGTTGTTTTACCAAGGCCTTGACTGAAAGGGTATGTTTCCCTTTAAGGAGTCAAGTTCAACTTGCACAGCCAATCAAAGCCCCTCAGAAAAACAGGCCTCATACCTCATCTACACAGTCCTTCTGCAGGGTTTCTGATCTGTGCTAAGTAAAGAATGACACTTTCTGACAGGCCCAGGAGCTCCAAGTTAATCATGGGACCATAAGAGGAGAGGATCACCCAACTCATAAGTATTTGATGGTAAACCCATGGCTGGGCTTGACTTTAGAAAGTCTGAAATTTCTTGTGGAACAGAGTTCCATCAAAGCCAATGTCAAAGACCTATGCAGAAATAATCATTCTTGCTGCACTTTATGCAAATAATCAGGCCAAGTGTAGGACTAAAGTTTTTTTCACAAACAAATCAGTCCTATCATGATTTGTTTTTAACAGAAAAGAGGACTGAATAAATATTATGTTTCAAAACTTATACATTTGTAATTACATTCTAAAGTCATCAGTTTGGCATTTTGCCTACATTTTAGACCAACCCTGCTTATTTTTGTGAACCAACTAGCGATCCTCAACTGTAGCTCAGAAGAAACAAAAAGGGATGGGTAATGTAAAAATTTGGATTAATATTCTAGTCCTGGGCAATTATCCTGCAAATCCTGCAGAGTGATGGGAATAAATAGGGTGCCCACCTAAATCTTAGCAAGCATAACTATAGCCACTAATCTTCTGGGTGTTGTCACAAGACATTCTTTTCTCTCCCTTATGGAAAGAGGACTCAATTTCACAGCTTCATCTTAGCATTCAGCTCATGATAAGGAGTCCATGCAATCCTCTGAGACACATTTTTGTCCCAACCTCAATTCCAAGTTTCAGGTTGAAGCCCTCGGAAAGAATCCTGGATCTGAGAAATCCAGAGGCAGATGACAACGGAGGTTATAAGGCACAGTGAAGATGAGAATGACTAATTCCAGCTGATTAAGACAAGCCTCCCATTTAATGGGTAAAGATTATGCTAGTGTCCATGCCATAAATGAGGTCTAGCGAACTCCAGAACTACTGACTGCAGGGGAGATAGGGCATATGGGGGTAACAGCAGATATTTTTACCCCCTAGGCCTCCCTGTTAACATGGGTGAAAGCTGCTTGACACCCATGGGTGGCACCCTGTCACAATCACTAGGACTCAGGGTTACAAGGAATGAAGGGAGAAAGAGAACATTCTTTTCCTATCCCACAACATACACTGGGTATTTGCTAAGAAGAGAAAGGAACTAGGGACACCTGGTCCTCTCTCTCTTTCTAAATGAGTAGCCATTCATCTTCAGTCTATATCCCTTTTTAAGGCGTCCTGAACCCTTAGGACTCCTTTGAACAAATGCTTACTTTTTTGGGGTTTTGTTTGTTTGTTGTTGTTTTTTTCCAGTTGGGCTTTTGGCTTCCCTCTCCCAAGGTAAACTGGTAAAAGACCTTGGAATTTTTGACCCATCCTTGCCACCTTCCCCTTGTTTCGTTTTAATATGTGTTTTTTAATAACCCAGTTTGATTTTTCCCACCTTCAGGCTACCAAACTTCCAACAGTCACACAACCACAGCCTTGGAGAATGCCCCTTTCATAGGGGACACTTATATAGGCCTCTTAGGGAGATCTGACTGCCATTTTTCCAAAACAGTGCTCCCTGTCAGCAGGAAGCAGTTAAAAGTGTTTTTTGTCCTCATCTTTATTTTGATTCTAAACAGCAGTTAGATGTACTTCTCTACAGGGGAAAATAACAGAGTTAGGAAACAGCCAAGGGTCTTGGGTGAAACAGCCAAGGGTCTTGGGTAAAACCCCACCTTCAAGCCTCAAACAGCCTGAAGGCTGAAAAATCATACTGCTGGTCCCATATGAAGCCTGCCTTTTTCCAACTGATTCTCCCTGAATATTGTCCACCTGCACACTGGGGGAAGGGAGTGGATACATGGAAAGTTTACTCCTTGTGCAGGGAGGAGGAGCCTGGCCTCTTCAGTTCTTGTTTGATGGTCTGGCATTTATCAATGTGGAAGGTGGGGTCTGTAAATAGGACTCCGACTTACTTTGTTGAGGGTTGTTTTTTTTTTTTCTGTTTTTTAACCCAATCAACTCTATTCCTCATCCTTCAGAGTGTCCCTGAGCCTAATCTTTCCTAGTTATGTGACAAGAACCCAATTTTGCTGAAGGAGAAAGTTCTGCAACATGAGAATTTGGAACCCTCATTTAAGATAAACTTAGTATATGCATGTGGCTTCTTTTATTTGTTTCAACATTTTTCTGTCTTTATGCCAACACCACAGTATTTTGATTACTGTAAATTTGCAATATATTTTTAAATAAAAAAAGAATTATGCCTTTGAGTTTATTATTTATTTCCAGGTTGTTTGGCTACTTGTGGTTTTTTTGAGTGTTTATAGAAATTATAGGGCAATATTTTGGTGGCTCACTCCTGTGATCCCAGAACTTTGGGAAGCCAAGGCAGGTGGATTACAGGAGCCCAGGAGTTTGAGACCACCCTGGGCAATATAGTAAAACCCTCTCTCTACAAAAAATACAAAAACTTGCACATGATGGCATGCACCTGTAGTGCCAGCTACTTGTGAGGCTGAGGTGGGAGGATCAATTGAGCTTGAGAGGTCAAGGCTACAGTGAGCCATGATTATGACACTGCACTCTAGCCTGGATGACACAGCTAAATATTGACTCAAACATTTTAGAGTATTTTAGTACGTCTGCAAAAAGAACTATTGGTTTTGTGAAAGAGATCTGATTGATCTGTAGACCATTTCAAATACTATTAACATCTAAAGAATCTTGCACGTTCTAACTCTTGAAAAATAATATGCTCAAGAATTTGTCTAGTTTTCACATGTATGCAGACATGCTAGTTTTCTTTTGATTTTTAACTTCCAGTTATATTTTATTGTAGTCAGAAATAATACTTTTTGTGATTACTATCTGTTTAAACATGCTAAAACTTGCATTCTAGCCTAGAAGTTTGTCTATCTAAGAAAATGTGCCATATGTAATTAGAAATATTATGTATTATGCTATTGTTGGGTGAAGTGTTTTGTAGATTATCCCCAGGTCTTGTTTTTCTTTTTAACCTTTTATTTCTCTGTGTATTTGTCTTTATCTTTATTTTGTTACTATTTATTTTTATTTACTTTCATTTTTTCTATTAATTTAATTTTCTTTTATATTTTTCTGATTATATTCTCTTCATTTCAATTTTCTCCAATTTGTATCTTGTTTGTAACATTTTATTTAATCTCTTTTTGTTTCTTTTATTTATTCCCATTAATATCCCTTCATATTATTTTATTTTCTTTCTCCATATTTATCTTTATTATTTTCAGTTTTTCTCCTCATTCTTAAAAATTTTCTTATTTTGTTGCATTGCAAATTATTTCATTTCTTTTATTTCTCTTACTTTTATTGTATTTATTAAGTTCATCTTCATTTTATGTATTTTCACTGATCTTAATTATATTTCTCTTTATTTTTCTCTATTTTATTTCAGTTTATGTGTCCTTACTATTTTTAATTACTTTAAACTTATTTTTAAATTTTATTTTATTTCTCTTGATTTCATTTTTTCACTTTATTTTTCTATATTTTGTTTTGTGAAACAGAATAAATGAGCTATTTTAGATTGGCCCAGCCACAGTGGTCAAGACTCCTGTTTGCTGAGGCTCTCTGCCAGCCACTCTACTTCAGAAGTCTCCAATCCAGGGTATAGTCAGGACCTCCTAACAGGATTGCTAAGATCCCTGGGCAGAGCTTTCATTGTTACAGGCCCATCTAGCATTCAGGGTCACAGGCCATTTCTGCTGCTTTCAGAAGCCCACTACAAGCCTCAGTGTTGCTATGCCAAGGCCCTGACTGCCTCTTTATTTGTGTCCCAATGGATCCCCCACACATAATGCAGGGCACTGACTCTTCTTCCTTCTTTCCCAGGACAGGCTCCACACCCACTCCACTTCACCAGAGCATGCCTAGACCATATGTATGTCTTTTTGTTGTTAAAAAAAAATTTTGTTTTAGTGTGTTTGTTTTTGAGACAGAATCTTGCTATGTTGCCCAGGCTGGAGTGGAGTGGCATGATCTCAGCTCACTGCAACCTCTGCCTCCTGGGTTCAAGCAATTCTCTTGCCTCAGCCTCCCAAGTAGCTGGGCTTATAGGTGTGTGCCACCACGTCCAGTTGACTTTTTATTTTATTTTATTTTTAGTAGAGATGGAGTTTTGCCATGTTGGCCAGCCTGGTTTCAAACTCCTGACCTCAAGTGAGCCGCCACGGGTGGCTGAAAAAAAATATTTTTTAATTTTAACTTGACATATAACTTAATTATTATAAAATGTCAGCTTTATGGGTAGATATACATGAAAATATGTGCAAAAATGCTAATGATGTGAGAAGATGAACATTTCTACACTTCCAATTAATGATTTCATGGAGTTGCTATTTTACCTTTTCCTGTCAGTGTCTCTATATGTTCAATGGGAAAATCCTCAGCGAAGACTCCTTAGTATGATAGACAAAATGTGATGCAATCAATCATTGACAGATGCATAGTAAAGTAACTTCTGGTTTTCATTTGGAGCTCTCACAGCTAGGATTGAAAACTCTTGGTTGTAAACTCACACAATGAGGAGTTATACTGTGCTGCCCTCCTCTGCACATTTGTCTACCTTCCCAGTTGTTTGAACTTGCCAAGCAAAAAGGTGGGAAACTGTTTCCCTCAGAACTACTCATCTCCCTTTCACAGGTTTTTAGGTTGTGCATTGTCCAGATTGCTTAGAAGCTCATGATCGGAGAGATCATATTTTTTCAAGTGAAAGCTTTGTTGCACAAGGATTAAGTGAAAATTTTTACCACCCAGGGCCCATGGTTTCCCCAGAGCCAGGATGGAGTTGAAAAACTATTACTGAAGCCAGAAAGTAATGACAGAAGTTGGGGGCTGCCCACAGGAGAAAGAAAAATGCTCCCTTTTCCTTTCCAAGTGGTCACTGCTTATTCTGGCATTAATCATGCTTCTGACCATTATATGTTTCTTCTTCATCTTACTTGTTATTCTGCTGATTGTGCATCTAAGGAAAAGAGGATGATAGTAATAAAGAGAACAACTGTATCCTTCTATAGCTGATGCCTTGGTGAGCTTTGAAGCACATTGAGCAGAGCCTGAAATCCTTCCTCACTATGGGGTAAGCTGTGTCAACTTCGATTCCCATGTAAATGGCACCAGATTCAAGGTGTCAAAGCAGAGACTCAGTACCAGTGAATAAGATATGGAGTTTTACTGGGGATTTACATGGAGGGAAGAAAGTCCAGTGTCAGTGGGCTTAGCAAGATAACCATGCCCAGGACAGACCAGGGGCTCAGATGTTCCTCATAGATAAAGAACAATCTCCAGGTTAGCCACTACTAGATTTTTTTTTTTTTTTTTTTTTTGAGATGGAGTTTCACTCTTGTTGCCCTGGCTGGAGTGCAATGGCACAATCTTGGCTCACCACAAACTCCACCTCTTGGGTTCAAGCGATTCTCCTGCCTCAGCCTCCCAAGTAGCTGGGATTACAGGCATGTGCCACCAGGCTCGGCTAATTTTGTATTTTCAGTAGAGATGGGGTTTCTCCATGTTGATCAGGCTGGTCTCAGACTCCTGACCTCAGGTGATCTGCCTCCCTTGGCCTCCCAAAGTGGTGGGATTACAGGCATAAGCCACCGCACACAACCAGGCCACTACTAGATTTTTTTTAGCTTGGAACTCTGAACACTCAGAAGCAATTTTTACATAGGGTCAGTCTCCATGCCCAAGTCAAGTTAACACTGTCAGTTGCATCCATCATACAGGCTGTTTCAGGCAGTGGACGTTCTTCTTCCTTAAACCCTAGATTCAAAATTTTTTTGCCTTTTCTTGAATTGTTGGGTTGACAGCAGTTTATCTATTAGGCCTGATGTGTGTGCACATTGCTTGTACGGTTGTCTAAGTTTATGAGATGGCTTCTTAGTTGGTAGGATCTGTTCCAGTTACAGGTGTGTACAGGCTGCTGAGTGTCCTTCTCCAGATTTTCATTGGCCCATGACACTCTGGGGCCCCAGTTCCACTATTTTCCAAGGTGGGACATGCTAAACCAGACCCTGAAATTGTGGTTCAGGGTGATCAAGCTGAGGCTGCCTTTTAAAAGGCAGAACTGCCAGGTTTTTATCTTAATGGCCTTGTCATTCGAACATATTTTTTGGTATGGAGACCAAAAAAGAATCTGAGTATGTGACAGCTCTCCTGCTAGAGCTGTTACTATTTACACATGACTCTTACGTGTCAAGGTTGGTTGAGAGCTCTATCTTCCTGGCACAGCCTGAGTAGGCTAGAGCACTGTGACCCTTAATGCTTGGCTCATGCAGTCTGCAGAGGAATTTCAAAAACCACAGGATGTGGGGGGTAGAGAAAGAGGTAGTACAAATGACAAGTTGCAGGTGAAATAATTGGAGGCAGGAAGAGAATGGGACCTGCTTGAAACAGTACACACACTCTTGCCTTGCTGCGGCTGAACAGTCAGGCCAGTTCTCTGATTTGGGCCTTGTGCAATGGAATTAACAGGCCCACATCTGCTCTGGCCTAGGTGCTGAACCAAATGTGAATCCTGGACTCTGGAATTCCAGTTGGGTTTCACAGGCCAGTCCCAGTGAAGTGAGGAGGCCCAGGTGGGCCCACAAAAGTGACTGTGGTGGGCTTACCATACAAGTCTTTTTGCTTCTGTGCCTACACTCACAAGGAAGAGGAATCTTCTTCCTCAAGGCAAGCCCAGGAAGTTTTCAGGCAAGCCCAGGGAAGTCTGAGGCTTATGGGAACCAATGAAGAAAAAAAAGTGATGCCTCAGCCCAGTGCTTTTGGCCCTCCTGGCTTGTGGCTTTGGGGTCTCAATTTGCTCTTCAGAAAAATGGGCAATGAAAGCCCCTCAGTGACTGGTTGCCCACCCCCACTTTTACCAGGCCATTGCACAGTGCCCACCCTGCATCTCCAGGTATAGCCTGTGCTTCAAAGGCTGGGGGATCTCTGGGCTGAGTTCAGGGCCCTGAGAGGGTTCTTCTCTCAAGAACCCCTCATGCCTACCCTTCTGTGCCCATCTGACAGCTCAGCATGTCTGCTGTCTGCCACTGTCAAGCCCATGTCTCCCTGGGTAGGCTAAGGGCACATTCACATTGAAGCCTAGGTGACCTGTCCATCCTTCCTCCAATGCACAGACTCAAGTAGGTGCCACCCAGGTTTCCTCCTAGAATGAGATCTCAAGGAATCACAGCAGCACATTCTGCTCTAACTTATGGACTAGATAATAATTCACTTAATGTGCCAAGATAGGTGTGGGCCTTGACACTCTTGATCTCCTTCCTCTAGTGGGGCTGCATTGGGAGTTGCCATTCTGATTTCTTTGTGGAAAAAGTTAGCAGGTAAGGCAGGATTCAAGGGCCAAGGACAGGACAGAGCACCTAGGCTGGCCTCCCCATGGGCCCTCTGAGGCCCCTGCAGGTAGGAAGGCTCAGTGGAGTTCCAGGCCCCTTTTCCAGGATGGTGCCCATAGCCCTTCCATGGACATCCAAGAAGGGCCTACTCTTTCTGCAGCCTGCATCCACTGGTCTCTAGGAGGTAAGCATTGATATATCTTTGTGGACATGGCCTTCTGTTTCATTTCCATTGGATATTCTCCTGGAAGAAATGCCTACGGAATCCTGGGCCTGTGCTGGAGGTTCTCTAAGTGGCAAAGTCAGTAAGAGAGTCTCAAAAATATAATTAATAGTATTTTCTGCATATTACTATCTCAGGGTTACTTTTGCCCAATAATATGTAAAAACAAATATTAAGATTTTTATCCTTTATATTATTTTTATTAGGTCATTAATACAAACCTTTTATTTTCCTGAAATTTATTTTCATGACAATCATCGAATTTTTGTTTCCATCTATGTTCAAATTGTTACCTGTTTTAGAGGCAAAATCTTAAGAAAAGTGTTACAAAAATAATAACAGATGACAGCAATTTATTTAAAATGTAATTAGATTTCTTAAGTAAAAAATTTCAGTAAACTTACTTTATATTACTTGTCTGATTATTTTACATCTTATCCTAGGTCTTAAAAAAATTTTAGCTAGGTATGTAATTCAAAATTGACAGATTTTTAAAATAGGCAACTTAAAAACATTTTATTGGATATGTTGGGTGACATAATACTCAAAGACTTTAGATTAGAAATCAACACACTTGACAATTGATATTCATAGTATCTATGAAAGTGACATTATGAACATGCTTTTATAGTTGCAAAAATTTAGGTGAAAAAAATCTATTCTGGTCTTCAGTAGTAAAACTTAAAGATTACGGAAATGAGATTAAATTTACTGGCTAAATTACCCACAAAAACTGAAACAGATGCATTTACTCATTCTTTATCTTTCAGTATCTGATAACAGAGACTTTACAATGTTCAGAATGTGCTTCAGTATAGAAATAAGGCCAAACAGCTCTTGTAAAATAATTATTAAAATATGCAGAACAAATCTATCATGTATATTATTTTTTAAAATCACCCAATTCACACTCCAAAAAAATACCAGTCTTACTGGGTTTTACTACTGGAAGAAGCCAGGTTGCCTTAGGACCTGATGCAATATAACCACTCTTTATATATCACCCAATTGCCCCAAATCCACCCAGAACTGAAGGCTGATCCTGCCAGTTCCTAAGAAGACACACACACAATTTTCATTTAGGCTTGTTTCCCACTTCTACCTTCCAGTAAAGACTGCCAGAACTACCCAGGACAGCAGGGCAGAAATAAAATTTACTTAAGTATAACAAATGTTCAGTTTTGTTCTTCCATATCACACACCTTTTCTATCCTCAGAGACAATAATTTGAGGATGTGCTGTTTCAACAACCAGAATCAAGGCTGGGCATGGTGGCTCAAGCCACTAATCCCAGCACTTTGGGAGGTTGAGGTAGGAGGATCACAGAGTCAGGAGATCGAGACCATCCTGGCTAACATGGTGAAACCCCATCTCTACTAAAAATACAAAAAATTAGCTAGGCATGGTGACAGGCCCTGTAGTTCCAGCTACTTGGGAGGATGAGGCAGGAGAATTGCTTGAACCCAGGAGGAGTAGGTTGCAGTGAGCCGAGATCGCACCACGGCACTGCAGCCTGGGCAGCAGAGGGAGACTCCATCTCAATAAATAAATAAATAAATAAATAAAAATAAAAAAGATCTAGAATCAAATCTACTTGAAATGGCTTGATAATTTTGTCTAAGCCAGAATAGAGAGGAGGAAGACTAAAACCATATTTCATTAATCTAAATGAAAATAGTTCAGGGCATTTTAGGTTTTGACACCTGTGGTGCATACTCTTCACACGTGTCAGCAATTCCAGGTTTGACTGAATAGACTTGCCTTCTACCTACCTCAGTAGATGTTTAAATAGAAAAACATAATCTGAAAATTTTTACAAGGTTTTCACTTCATTTTGGTAAAAGGTCCATCTCTTCTTCCTATTTCAGTTATGAGAGTCAATTGTGCAGCATAGGTACAATTATATTCTCTTCATATGAAGAATTAATGGCATTTCTTTACCATAGATATTTTCAATTTTTCACCTGACACTACAGGCTAATTTAAAAAAGGATATTTATTTCTAATTATGCAGCTTCTATTACATAACCAGTATTATCTCTGTTTACTTCATGTTTATGCCAAAAAATACCTCAAGACTTATTAAATGTTGAACTGTTTACTTGAATAAATTGGCCCAATAAATTTAATAAATTAATTATGTCAATTTTATAAAATAAAATGAACAATAGCTAAACAAAAATTGGATTAAATAGCATTCTCTAATGGAAACAAAATGTAAAATGTGCTAAATAAACAACATACAATACACGCACTGTTAAATCACTTGTATGTGAAACTTATTTTGTGCATACCACTAAATTTTATCAAAGTCACTTTCATAATCTCTGAGGGGATTATACAAAGACTTTTTTGTTTGTTTGTTTGTTTCAGACAGAGTTTTATTCTTTTTGCCCAGGCTGGAGTGCAGTGGTGTGGTCCTGGCTCACAGCAACCTCTGTCTCCCAGGTTCAAATGATTCTCCTGCCTCAGCCTCCTGAGTAACTGGGATTACAGACACCCGCCACCATGCCCAGCTAATTTCTGTATTTTCAATAAAGATTATATGTTTATGGTGAGAAACAGGCAAACAGACAAACAACAACAACAAAAAAGGAGAATTTGCACAAGAGGTTTCTAAGCAAGGAAAAATAACATTTTAGATAAATGAATTTAATACAAAGCAGAGAAAATAGATTTGCTTTCAAAATCTTTGAACTTTCTGGTTTGCTGGCAAGTTATCAATGCTTGTAAAATTATCTGTTTCATTCTAACATTTTAATTTTTCTCTCAAAATAGGTACACAACCATAAAGAAATATAATTATTATCTATAAATCTGTTACACACCTAAAGTTTATTTTACAGTGATATATCTGCGTATTTAAATCCATGTAAATCAAAACTAAAGGTCTGTATGTGTTTAGCAGACCAGAGAAGTCATATGTTTGACAGAAAAAAGTAGGATATTTTGTAAATAGTTGTTCAGAATTCAGAAACAAATAGCTTCACTATACTCATATAATCTTCGTTACAACCCATCATAATAACCTGGAGTTATAAGAAAAACAAAAATGTAAGTTGTAGGAACCATATTTTCCAAATTATTTTAAGAAAAAGACCACTGAAAAAGAAATCACTAGGGATCTAGGGATGTTATTCCACTGTCAGACAATAGTATGTTGTTACCATCTGTTACCTACAACCTCGGATAAGTTGGGATAAGTTAACATCAGTGGCAAGGTACACATTCAAAGTAAAATAGCCTTAACACAATAACAACAATTTTGGTTTATTAAAACAAGTTAAGTTCACACATTGTCAATAAAAAGGCATTTTGAAATTCACTGTATTTTAATTACCTTAATTTACAAATGGTAAAGCAATTTCCTTCTAAAATTCAAATCATTTCTCTTACTATGCAGAATATTATCCTAATCACTTACCACTCTCCTATCATCCTGTCACTTATGATACTGTTGTAGACCAACTACTAAGTGGCCTTTCCGCTTAGAAGGTCTTCATGTATCTTAGATTTCAGTTTTCTTATCTTCTATGGGAAAGTATATAAATCTGTCCATCTAATATAGAAGAATCTCTCATAAATCCGGTGCAGTAACCATTGACCATGTTCTTTCACATAGATTCTAGAAATAAGACATAACATCAAATATAACTGTTAAATTACATCAATATTGCTTTTGAAAATATATTAAATACTTTTACTATAAAAACGTAGATTCCTTTTAGAGAAAAGTGATCAAGTTTGCTGACTAGAAGCAGCTAGACTGTGCAGCTCTCATAGAGAGGAATGCAAGGTGGACATAAATATAGCACATTCAACTGAAACATCTAGGTACTTCCATTAGGACTAATCAAAGAAACAACTTAAGTTGTGGAGAATGGAGTAAAGCAAGGCAGGACAATGGGCCACCTGGGAACAACATGCAGCCAAGGGAACCTCCGCACCCAGTAAAGCAGTGAGTGCATGCGGACCCACGATTCTCCCACAGATCTTTGCAACCCCAAGGTGAGGAGATACCCTCATGAACCCACTTCACCAAGGCCTTCAGTTGAACACATAGAGCTACATGGAGTCTCAGCAGAGCAGCCGCTCAGGCCTGTGCAGAGATTCAAGAGCCGTAGATACTCTGGCTTTCCAGGCTTCCCAGAAAAAGTAGCTGCAACTCCAGCAAAGCAGGAGGTTACTCACCTGTACATACCCATAGGAAAGAGGTGGAATCCAGGGGGCTGAATAGTGATGGTCTATAGGACCCTCTTCCACAGTGCCTCACAGGATAAGGCCTACTGGCTTAGAATTCCAGCCAACCACTGGTAGGAGCACTGCACCTCCCTGGGATGGAGCTACCAGAAAGAGGAGTGGCCCACCATCTTTGCTGCTTGGGCAGCTTAGGCATTCCAGCCTTCAGGCTTTGAAGAGCTCAAGCTGACTGGGGCAGAAAGGATCTCCTAGAACAGTACAGATGTTCTAAAAAGACATGACCAGACTGCTTGTTAAAGCCTTTCCCCAAATTTGTTCTTTCTCACTAGAAAGTACTATCCAACTAGGGTGTCCAGCTACCACCACTGGTGCTCTTTGGTTGATGGAATTTTGAAACCTCCTTGTGATATAGTTCCTAGAGCAAAGAGTGAGCTGACATTTTTGCTGTTTGTATGACTTAGCAGTTTCAGGCTTCTGGCTTTGGAGAATCAAAAAAACTGGCAGTGGAAGTAGTACCTCTGCACAGCAGAGCTGTCCTACAAAAATATTGCTAGACTGCTTTCTTAAGTGCATCTCCAATTATGTTCTCCTCACTGGGTAAGACCTTTCAACAAGGGTTTGCGGCTACCTCCTACAGGGGCTTTTGGGCTGGAAACAGGTCTATACTTCTGTAGGATGGAGCTTCCACAGAAAAGGGCATGCTGCCATTGTTGCTGTTTTGCAGCCTTCACTGGTGATCACTTTAGGTATTGGAAAATCTGAGGTGACTAGAGACTGCAGTGGACACCAGCATACTGCAGCAGCCCCTCAGAAAAGTGGCCAGACTGTTACGTGAGTGCCTGTTCTCATATATTCTCACTGGGCAGGTCTCCAGGCCTGGGCCACTAGCCAATCATTGCCAGAGGTATTGAGCCAGTAGCAACTTAGTAGCTCCCTGGACAGAGCCTCCAGGGGCAACTGAAAATATTTCTGCCACTGCCTCTGCAGTAGAACTGTCCTTGCTACTGTAAGACTACTGATAAATCTGTGTCCCCCGGGCCTGCCCCGGGGACACAGTCTGGCTATAGATTTTTACAGGGCAGTCACAGGTACCTGGAAGCCCATACCATAGCATCTGCCCTGATGGGCCATGCCTGACACCTGAGGAGCTCCAGCAAGGCAGGCCCTATGACTGCACCAGCCCACATGTTTCTTCCCCATATTGCAGTTTCCCCTGAGATGAAGGCAAATCCCCATATTACTTTGCTGGCTCATGTCAGCAAAGGCAGGTTTGGCTTTGCTTTCCCCACCAGCAAATAGGAATGCAGTATGCCCTAGCCACCCCCAGCAACTGGCATTGTAAAAGAAGCTTTGGTAGGCAGAGGCAGAAAACCCCACCCCTGCCTTTGTGCTAACACTGTGCAGAGAACAGGGTATCCTCCCACACTCTCCACAATTACTCCTTAATGCGGGGCGGGTTGGGGGGGGTGTGCACAAAGAAGGCATAAAAATCCTTGCTGGCCAGCATTCTGCTCCAAGCCAACACCATCTTTAGTGCAACAGCATATACAGTTTCCAGCAGGTACCCCCCAGTCCACTCCTAAGCTGCTTTGCTTCTGCCACTGAGGTGAATGTCCAAAGACAGGCAGAAACTCCATATCCACTAGCACTCTGCTGCAGCTGTGGGACCTTAGTCCCATAGAGTGGTGGACTCCAAATATCATGGAGCCAGAGAAGAAAGTTGGGGTTCAATACAAGTCCCTGAGATCATGCAGCCTCTGAGATTTGAGCTGAGCATTGCCCCACCCCTCCCACCACCAAAAAATCTCCCAGGAACAAAGCCTGTTGGCTGCAAACATACCACAATCAAATATTCAAGACCATCAAATAGGATAAAAAATACGAAAACCCCATTCCAAAGTCAGCAACCTCAAAGATATGCCCACAAAGATGAGACAAAGTCAGTGCAAAGATATTGAAAACACAAAAAGCCAGAGTGGCTTATTTCATCCAAGTTACCAAATTACGTTTCCAGCAAGGCCTAAGATGACAGAAGTAGAATTCAGAATATGGATAGAAATAAACTTCATTGAGCTACAAAAGTAAGTTGCAACCCAATGCAAGGAAGGGAAAAAATTTCAGGAACTGACAGAAAAAACAGCCAATCGAGAAAAATGTGGCCAACCTGATAGAGCTGAAAAACACAATACAAAAACTTTGTAATATAATCACAAGTATTAACAGCAGAATAGGCCAAGCAGAGGAAAGAATCTCTTTCAAGACTTGTTTTCTGAGCTAAGACTGACAACAAGAGTGAAAAAAGAATAAAGAGGAATGAACAAAACCTCTAAGAAATACGGGATTATGTAAGAAACCAAATCTACAATTAAAGAGAGTGCCTGAAAGCAATAAGGAGAATGAAAACAACTTGAAATACATATTTTGGGATATCGTCCATGAGAATTTCCCTAACCCAGATAGAGAGGCCAATATTCAAATGCAGGAAATGTGGAGAACCCCAGTATGATACCTCATGAAAAGTTCATCCCCAAGACACGTAATCATGAGATTCTCCAAGGTCAAAATGAAAGAAAAAATCTGTTAAAGGCAGCTAGAGAGAAAGGACAGGTAACCTCCAAGAAAAGCCTATCAGACAAACAACAAACCTTTCATCTGAAATCCTACAAGTCAAAAGAGATTAGGGGCCAATATTCAACATTTTTAAAAGAAGAGTTCTAACCTGGAATTTCATATCCAACCAAAGTAAGCTTCAGAAATGAAAAATAAATATGATCCTATTCAGATCAGCAAATGCTGAGGAAATCTATTGCCACAAGACCTGCCTTACAAGAGCTTCTGAAGAAAGCACTAAATACGAAAAAGACTATTACCAGTCACTACAAAAACACACTAAAGTATATAAATTGCTGACACTGTAAAGCAACAACATAAACAAATGTCCAAAATAGCCAGCTAAGATCATAGTGACAGAATCAAATCCACATATATGAATACTAATCTTAAATATAAATGGGCTAAGTGCCCCAATTACAAAACACAGTGGCAAGCTAAATAAAGAATGAATATCTAATGGTATGCTGTAATTGAGACACCCATCTCAAATAAGCCCAAAGTAAAGGGAAAAAGGAAAATCTACCAAGCAAATAGAAAACAGAAAAAAAAAGCAGGAGTTGCAATCCTAGTTTGTGGCAAAACAGACTTTAAATCAATATAGATTTAAAAAAGACACAGAAGGGCATTATATAATAGTAAAATGCTACATATGTCCAACACAAAAGCACCCAGGTTATAAAACAAGTTCTTAGAGACCTTCCAAGATGTTAAGTTAAATGTTCTTCAACAGTCATTACCTTTATACTGCATTTGTTCAGTATTAAGTCTCTGATGTTGAACACAATACAAGGACTTATTAAAGGCTTTTCCATAGTTTTAACACTTGTGGAGCTTCTCTCTAGTATGAATTATCTTATCTCTAATGAGGTGTGAGAATGAGATCAATGCTTAGCCACATTCTTCACATTTGTAGGGTTTCCTCTCCAGTGTTAATTATCTTATGATTAGTAAGGTCCAAGAAGCACCTAAAGGTTTTGCCATATTCTTCACATTTGTAAGGTCTCTCTTCCACATGAATTCTCTTCTGGTTAATAAGGGCTGAAGAGTGGGTAAAGGCTTTGCCATATTCTTCTCAGATGTAGGGTTTCTCTACAGTATGAATTCTCTTATGTTTACTAAGGGCCGAGAACCACATAAAAGCTTTTCCACATTCATTACATTTGTAGGGTTTCTTTCCAGTATGAATTATCTTATGTTTAGTAAGGTCTGAGGACCACCTATAGGCTTTGTTACATTCTTCACATGTGTAGGGTTTTTCTCCAGTATGAATTCTCTTATGATTAGTAAAGTCTGAGAAAAACTTAAAGGCTTTACCACATTCTTCCCATTTGTTCAGTCTGTCTCCAGTATGATTTCTCTTGTGTTGAATAAAGGTTGAGGAGCAGGTAAAGGTTTTGAAACATTCTTCACATTTGTAGGGTTTCTCTCCACTATGAACTCGTTTATGATCAGTAACTTTTGAGAACTTTTTAAAGGCTTTGCCACATTCTTCACATCTGTAGCATCTCTCTGCAGTATGAATTCTCTTCTGTAAAATCTCAGTAAAATCTGAGAACAACTTACAGTCTTTGCCACATTCTTTACATTTGCAGTATTTCTTTCTGCTAAAAATTTTCTTATGTTCAGTAAAGATTGAGCATAACTCAAAAGCCTTGCCACATTTATTATATTGACAGATTTTGCCATGGGTAGTTGACAAACATTGATGAAGGCCATTATAACTGCTTTCTGCCCCTTGCAATTAGCAACACGTTGGTAGTCTTTCTTTAAATACACTATTAAGGTCACAGCTTCCGTATTTTATCAGAATCACTTTTTGAAATGAATCTTTTATGTCGTGCTCCAGCAATATCTCTGCGGTAAAATGAAAAGACTCAGGTGAATTTAAAAAAAATTATTCCTTATTAGATTCAGGTGAATACACTTTACAAACATATAATTACACAAAGCACACGCACAAGGTGACAATAAAGTACCACAGGCTCTAATTCCTTTATAAACATATTAACTTAACAGAAATATACTGACCAAAATGCCTTTGTGAGAAGTCTAAGAACCAGCTAAGTATATGCAGCACCCCAAGTGAGCAAAATACTGAGAACCACATAGAAGTGTAATAAGGGTATTTTGTATTTACCCACCACAGCCATTCTTCATCTGATGATGACTTTAAATATAGACTCCTAACTCCTGTCTTCCCCTTCCAAAAATAAATAAAATAGTGGCACCTATGTCCATGCTTCTGGCTTTTTGAGACCTTACCAAAGACTAATTTCTATATTCCATGACAGTATTGAAAGGAAAGGTGGTATACTTTGACAGTTTGGGACAACTGAGACCAAAGGTAAATGACTCTTACAAGAGAAGAAACACTTCAGTATCATAGACAGACAATTGGTATAGCAACTGACTACAGGATTTGGTAAGAAACGTGGGGAATGGCTGGGAGTGGTGGCTCACGCCTGGAATCCCAACACTTTGGGAGGCTGAGATAGGCGGATCACCTGAGGTCAGAAGTTCAAGATCAGCCAGGTCAACATGGTGGAACCCCATCTCTACCCAAAATACAAAAATTAGCCAGGCGTGGTGGCAGGCACCTGTAATCCCAGCTACTTGGGAAGCTGAGGCCAGAGAATTGCTTGAATCTGGGAGTTGGAGATTGCAGTGATCCAAGATAACGTCATTGCACTCCAGCCTGGGCAACAAGAGTGAAACTCCAACTCAAAAAAAAAAAAAAGGAGGAAAAAAGGAAAAGAAGAAACACGGGGAATTCTTTTTAACTAAAAAACACACAAGACCAGATAAAACTTCCATAGAACAGGCTTGAAAGGCTCTGAGAATCTCTAGCCTAAAAAATTGGTATCATATTTCCCCAGACAAAAGCCACTTAATAAGGATTTTGACATATGGCTTTATATTATACAAATTTCAACCTACAATTACAACATATACAAAATATCAAGATAACATGGCTCAAAGATAAAAATGAATATCCAGAATCAGTTATAAAAAAGGGAGACATAAAAATTACCTGAGACAATTTGAATGAACGTCTAGATCTATTTCTTAAAAGAAAAAAATAACCCCCAAAATTAAAATTACCACCTCAGTGATGCTCAATAAATAAAATGGAAACAAATAAAATAAAATAAAATAAAAAATGAAAACTACAAAAAGATAAAAAGCACAAAAAGAAATAAACATTGTGGAGTAGAAGTACAAAAAAAGACTAATATGCACTTCTACATTAGTAAAAAATATAAGAAAATCAAGAAGCTCAGCAAATTTCAGCTAAGATTAACACAAAGAGATTTCTAACAAGACGCAACATAAACAATGTTTTGAAAGTCACAGACAAGAAGAGAATCTGGAATGCAGGAAGAAAAAAGAAATATGTTATATACATGTATGCTTCTGCAAGATTACCAGTAAATTTATGAAAATAAATCTTTTGGGCAAGAATGGAGGAGGATGACATAGTTAAAACACTGGAAAAAAAGAGTGTAAGCAAGAATACTATATCCAGTGAAAGTATCCTTCCAAATGGAAAAAAAAAAAAAAATCAAAAACTAACTATATCATGATCTATATCAAGATCTATCTATGTCATGTGTTCAAGAGACTCACTTCAGAACTAATTAAAAAAATAGACTGAAAATGGCAAGATGAAAAATGCATTCCATGCAGGTGTTAAACAAATGAAAGGAGAAGAGGCAACAACTTATTAAGTTGAAAACTGTCATATTTCATATAATTTACTTTATGTGAAAATTCAAGGAGATAAACTAGGGCATTCAATTACGGTAAGAGAGTTCATTCACTGAGAACCTATAAATATATGACAGTTTTCCCAAACACATAAAGCAAACATTGACACAATTGAAGCAAAAATAGACAGCAATATAATAAAAAAGGACATATCAATATCCCACTGTCAGTAATAAATAAAGCAAGATAGACTATCAATAAGGGAATGAAAAACTTGAATGCACTATACTATAATTACACCTAATAAACGTATATACAGACAAGTGAATACACGTTATTTTCAACAGCTCATAAAACATTTTCTTAGATGGAACACATGTGACACCACAAAACAAGACTTAACACTTTTTGTAAATTGAAATTTTACAGACAATTATTTATAGTGCAAGTGGAATGAAACGAAATCAGTAGCAGGAGAAAAGCTGAAAAATTCAAAAAATATAAAAACTGAACAACACAGCTTTTTTTTCTTTTTCTTTTTCTTTTCTTTTTTTTTTTTTTGAGACAGAGTATCACTCTGTTGCTAGGCTGGAGAGCAGTGGCAAAATCTTGGCTCACGGCAACCTCCAACTCTCAGGTTCAAGCGATTCCCTGCCTCAGTCTCCTGAGTAGCTGGGACTATAAGCACACACCATCATGCCCAGCTAATTTTTCTGTATTTTAGTAGAAACAGGGTTTCACCATGTTGACCAGGATAGTCTCGATGTCCTGACCTTGCCATTTGCCCTCCTCAGCCTCCCAAAGTGCTGGGATTACAGGCATGAGCCACCGGGCCTGGCCAACAACAAACTTTTGAGCATGCTCTTTTTCAATGATTAGAAGACATAATAAGGCAAAGATGTCCATGCTGAGGTGTCCATAATAAGGCAAAGTGACCCATGCATTCAACACAACCCTTTTCAATTTTAAATTATACTTTTCCAAACATAGAAAAAATAAACCCACAAAATTAAGTAAGATCTCAGCGGACCTTGAAAAGCCTGACAATCTTTTAAAAGTAGAAAAGTATTGGAAGCATTACACTTACTAATTTCCAAACACAAAACAAGCCTCCAGTGATCAAAGAACTTTGGTGCCAGTATAAAGGTAGAACACCAAAGTAATGAAACAGAATGCAGTACAGATATAAACTCTTGAAGACAGAGGAGAGACATACCACCTAGGTTTTTCATTTAGCCGTATGTCACAATTCCTTTGGTAAGCAGGACCCAGGCAGGAAAAGAGAGTTACATTACCTAGATGCTAGACTCAGCGATATTTCAAAATGTCCTCTGGGAGCAGGGTACAGGTTGGAGAGACACACCACCTAGCTGGCAGGCCCAGAGATATGTGATAATATCCCCTGTTGGCAGGGCCCAGGTAGAAGAGTCACGTTGTCATGATTCTGACCCAGCGATATGTAACATTGCACACATGGAAAGAAAATTGAGCCAAAATTCTCAGCACCTGGGTACTATACCCAGTGATATGACACAATCTCATCATCTTTGAGGGTGACATCTTTAACCTTTAGCTGAATGTGTATATTAGAGTCACAATCTCACGTGTGTGCTGGGCCAATGTATGACATTCTCTTCAACATCTGAGGACTTTATAAAACCTGCATGAGAGTTGCAAACCTCTCTGAGGCCTACATGCTGGTATGGACTCACACGCTTACATATTGCCCTAAATCCAGGTTTGATAGTCAACATCTCTCCTACAGGCATGGTTAAGGATAAGACCCATTATTCCTGTGGGCTGGGTCCAGAAATGAGTCACCATCCCACCTGTGTCCAGATCCACATATAAAGGTCATAATTTTAACTTTGTGCTGTATTCCCTTGTTAGATTCAGGACCTCAGCAGTGGGCATTATAAATGTGGGACGGGGACAACTTTTAATTTCACTTGGGTGTGTAACTGAGTATCCCAATCTGAACTTTTTGCTGGGCCCTGTTATGAATCTCTCTACCACAAAAAGTTTATAAAATATAAGTTAGTGTTGTAAGCTTCTGTGAGCTTGGTATGAATATGCAACCCAGGACCTTACATATTGCCCTAAGCTTAACAAAGAGAGGCAAAATACCTCCTATTGGCTGAATCCCAATATAAGTTTGATCATCATGTCTGTGAACTGAAGCAAGATATGTATCATAATTCCATTTGTGGGTAAAAACTAGGCAGGAGGGTAACATCACTTAGATGCTGTGCCAGGCAATATGTCACAATGCCTTCTCTAGCCTGGGTATAGAAAATTGGGTCATATTATCTGGGTGCTGGATCCAGCAATATGACACCATTCCAAATGTGGAAAAAACCCAGCCAATTTATGAGAGCCAAAACACCTACATAATGGGCCCAAGATATGTCAAAATAACTTTGCTGGCTCCAGCACGGGCAGAAGAGTCACATCACAAGGGTGCTGGGCCCAGAAATATACAATATGCCATAATTTCCTCTTTATGCAGAACCCAGGCAGAAGAGTAACATCATCTGGGTGCTGGGCTGTGCAATAGGTCAAAATTCCTTTTTTGTGGGAGTGGTTCAGGAAAAAAAGAGAGTCACATATCCTGAGTACTGGGCTCAGCAATGTGTCAAAATCCTCCTATGGTGAAGGTTCAGGCAGAAAAAGAGTCACATCACTTAGGTTATGGGCTCAGAGACATGTCCCAATGTCGCCAGTAGGCAGGGCTGAGGGAGACAAGGAGAATCACATCACCTCGGTACTTCCCTAGAAATATGTCACAGTGTATCATGTGGGCAGAAACCAGGCAGAATAGCCACATCACCTGGGTGCTGGGTCCTGAGATATGTCACAAGGCTCTCTTAGGACAGCACTGAGGCAAGAGAGTTACATCACCTAAGTACAGGTTCTCTGATTATTTCACAATGTTCCCTGTGGGTAGGGTCCATGAAGGACATCACTTCACTTCAGTGATAGGCCCAGAGATATGTCACCACGTCCTCTATGAAGCATAGCTCTGGCAAGAGTACCATCACCTGTGTGCCTGGCCTAGAACTATGTCACTCTCCAGGTTGGCAGGGCCGAAGCAGGAGAGCCACATCACCCAGGTAATAGGTGCAGAGATATGTCACAATGCCCTCCATTGGGCATGGCTCTGGCAAAAGAGTACATTCACCTGTGTACCTGGCCTTGAAATATGTCACTATCCTTCCTTTGTGCAGGGCCCATTCCAGAGAGGAGAGTACATCAAGTATGAGGTGGACACAGAAATATGTCACAATAATTTTGGTGGGCATGTTCCAGGCAAGAATGTAACATCACCTGGATGCCAGATCCAGTGATATGTCACAATGCTTACTGACAGAAGGGCCCAGGCAGGAGAGTCACATCACCTGGAGGCTGGCCTAGGTAGACATCACAATCCTATATATGGGTTGGAACAAGTCTGGAGAGTCAAATTACACAGGTGTTTGTGTAATTTGGAAAATCTTGGAAAAGATTTATATCACAATCACACTGTCAGAAAATTCCAGAGATGAGATTTACAATACCACACATGTCCTGTTTTCGTGAGTGACAGTTTGCTTCATCCATGTGAGATGATGACAGTCATTACTGTCAGCTGGGTGTGCATGCAAGACTCACAATGTCACCTGTGTGCTGAGCCCTGCTTTGGCTCTGTCTGTATAATTCAAAGACTTTGTAAAATACATGTGAATGTTGTAATCTTTCATGACCTTTGTACAAGAAGGTGACCCAGGACATCATGCATGTTCCTGAATTTAGTTATAGGAGTCAAAATATCCTCTATTGGCTGAGTCCACATATAAGAGTCATTACTATTCCTGTAAGCCATGCCTATTTATGTTACAATTTCCTGTTTGGTTATGAAGCAGACAGAACAGCCACATCACCTAAATGCTGGCCCAGAAATATTTCAATATTCTGTTTGTAGGCAGGGTCCTATCAGAAATGTCACATAACTTGTGCTCTAGGTCCAGCTCTGTGGCACAATGTCCCTTGTTGGCTGTGTCCAGGCAGAAGAGGAGAGTCATATCACCTAAATGATGAGCCCCAAAATTTGTCACAATACCTCCTGTTGCCAGGGCCCAGGCATGAAAGTCATATCATTTGGATGCAGTATTAAAAATCCTTACAATACCAAAGGAAGCAGTGTACAGGCAGGAGAGAAGAGTCATGTAACCTAGAAGATGAGTCCAGAAATATTTTACAATCCCCTCTGAGGACATTGTTATGACAGCGCTGTCAAATCACCAAGGTACTTGGCCAAGGTATTCATCACAATCTGACTTGTGGGCTATACATAGACATAATTAGTAAATCACTCAGGAGCTGGGCAAAGGTATATGTCACAATTACACTTGTGGAAAAGTTTGAGTCACCATCCTGTACATGTTCTGGTTCCATGCATATGAGTTGTTATTAAGCTTTTGTTATGGTCTCAGGTATATGGCACAACATCACCTGTGGCAAGAGAGAAGGCAAGAAAGTCTCATAACCTACATGGTTGTGGGTCCAGTGAGATGTCACAATCCACGTTGTGGGCAGGACCCTGGCAGAAGTGTCACATCACTTGGATGCTGATTTCAGTGATATATTAAAACCCCTTTTGTGGGAAGGACTTTGGCAAGAGAGGAGACTCACTTCACTTAGGCAATTGGCCTAGATATATGTCACAGTGTCTGTTCTGTGCAGTACCAAAGCTGGAGAGTGATCTCACATTGGTGCTGGGCCCAGCATTATGTCACAATCTCCCTGTGGTCAGGGTCCAGACAAAAGTGAACAAACATTACCTATGTGCTGAGCCAAGTGATATATTACATCTGTTGGCAGAACCCAAAAAGGAGAATCACATAATGTGAGTTGTTTTATTAAATCTATTAAAAGACAGAGATGTCAGGTTGCTAAAAAGATAAAAATGTAGCTATTTATTATTTACCAAAAGATAAACCTGAAAAAAAAGTGTTAAAAACTAAAGGGATATTTTAAAAATCTGCCAAATACTAACATAATGATTATATAGCAATTTTCCTGCCATACAAGTCAGTAAAAAATTTTCCTGGTAAAAGTTCCAGGAAATCAAAAATGATTATTAATATTGATAAAAGGAACAATCTACTAAGAACACATAACAGCATCAAACCTTTATGAATATGATATATGTTCAAACATATAAAGCAGGCTGGGCAAAGTGGCTCTCACCTGTAATCACAGCACTTTGGGAAGTCAAGGTAGAAGGGTTGCCTGAGTCCAGGAGTTTGAGACTAGCCCAGGAAACATAGTGAGATCTCATCTCTACCAAAACAAATTTTTAAAATTGTGTGTGTACACACACACATACACAAACACATATATAATATATATATATATAAATATATTTTTACTGGTAATTGTGAAGAATGCTGCAATGAACATAGGGATGCAGGTATCTCTTCAATGTACTGATGTCATTAAAAGAAATATATATATATATATATATCTAGAAGTGGGATTGGTGGATCATATAGTAGTTCTGTTTTTAAATTTTTGAGGAATCACCATATCATTTTTCACAACAGTTGTACTAATTTATATTCCCACCAACAGTGTGCAAAGTTTCTCTTTTCTCCACATACTTGCAACACTTGTATTTTGTCTTTTTGATAATAGCTATTCTCAGAAGTACGTATATATATATATATATATATATGACAATCAAAATATTAAAAATAAACAAATAATTGCTATGAAAAATGTCACATTTTCTTCAGCCAAAAGGTAACCAAGAGTAAGAGGAATTAAATAACATAAGAATTTTTTATAAAATAGGCATATAGAAAATTAAGACAAATAGACATATGCAATCAAGAATCTTCATCCCTGATGAACCACAAAAATCCTCAAAAAGTACATAAAGCCAAATTCCACAGCACATTAAAGGAATCATATACCATGATTATGTGGTATTTATTTTTGGGTTGCAAAGATGGTTTAACATATGCAAATCAATTGATGTGACTTAATAAAATGAAAGATAAAAATCATGTGATTATTTCAGTAGATGCTGAAAAAGCCTTTGACAGATTCAGCATTCATTTATGATTAAAACTCTCATCAAATAACTACAGAAAGAATATACCAATTTTTTTGTTATGTTTCTCAACAAGATAAAGGCCACACATGACAAGCTTACAGTTTACATTATACTACACAGTGAAAAGTTGAAAGCTTTCCCTCTAAGATTAGTAATGAAGCAAGGATCTCTACTCTCACCACTTCTATTCAGTATAGTACTGGAGGTCCTAGCCAAAGCAGTTAGGCAAGAAAAAGAAATAAAAAGCACCAAAATTGAAAAGAAAGCAGTAAAATTGTCCCTCTTTGCTAATGACATGACCTTATACATATAAAACTGTAAAGATTTCACCAAAAACTCTTGGAACTGATAAATTCCATAAAGCTGTATAATGCAAGGTCAGCTATAAAATCAATAGCATTTCTGTACACTAACCACAAAGTATCCAAAAAGAAATCAATAAAATTCTATATAATAACATTTTAAAAATACAAAAAATATTTGGAAATAAATTCGGCCGGGCGCGGTGGCTCAAGCCTGTAATCCCAGCACTTTGGGAGGCCGAGACAGGTGGATCACGAGGTCAGGAGATCGAGACCATCCTGGCGAACACAGTGAAACCCCGTCTCTACTAAAAATACAAAAAACTAGCGGGCGAGGTGGCGGGCGCCTGTAGTCCAGCTACTCGGGAGGCTGAGGCAGGAGAATGGCGTAAACCCGGGAGGCGGAGCTTGCAGTGAGCTGAGATCCGGCCACTGCACTCCAGCCTGGGCGACAGAGCAAGACTCCGTCTCAACAAAAAAAAAAAAAAAAAAAAAAAGAAATAAATTCGACCAGGGAGTTTCTACATTGTTTTCTATGTTGAAAACTATAAAATATTGATGAAATAAATTGAAGATGAAATAATAAATGGAAAAATATCTTATTTTCATGGATTGGAAGAATTAATATCATAAAAATGCCTATACTACTCAAAGTGACCTACGGATTTAATGAAATTCCTACTAAAAATTCCAATGAGGTTTTTACAGAAATTTTTTAATTCTAAAATTTGTATAGCACCACAAAAATCCTGAATAACCAAAGCAATTTTCAGCAAAAAGAACAAAACTGAAGGCATCACACCATCTGACTTCAAAATATACTACAAAGGTATAATAAAACAGCAGAGTACTGGCATAAAAACAAATATATAGACCAATCGAAGAAAATAGTGGGCCCAAAAAGAAATCCACACATTTACAGTCAAATAACCTTCAACAAAGGCAGCAAGAACACATCATGGGGAATGGACAGTCTCTTCAATAAGTGGTTTTGGGAAAAATGAATATACACATGCAAAAGAATGAAATTAGACTGATTTCTTGTGCCATATGTAAAACTCAACTGAAAATAGATTACGTACTTAATTGTAAGGCCAGAAACTATAAAACTACTAAAAGAAAACATAGGGGAAAAGCTTCTTTACATTGGTCTGGGAGATTACATTTTGGATATGACCCCCACAGCTCAGGCAACAAAAGCAAAACTGGGCAAATGGGATTGTATCAAACTAAAAATCTTCTGGACAGCAAAGAAAATAAGTGAAGAGACAGCCTACAAAAGGGGAGAAAATGTTTGCAAATCATACGTCTGATAAGGGGTTAATATTCAAAATATATAAGGAACTTAAACAACTTTATAGCAAGAAAATGAATAACCCAATTTTAAACTGGGCAACAGATGAGAACAGACATTTCTTAAAAGAAAACATATGAAAAAATCCTTAACATTCCTAATCATTAGGGAAATGCAAATAAAAACCACAGTGAGCTATCACCTCACTCTTCTTAGAATGGCTATTATCAAGAAGACAAAACAAATGTTGCAAGGATGTGGAGAAAATGGGAAACTTTGTATACTATTGGTGGGAATGTAGATTAGCATAACTATTATGGAAAAAAGTATGGATATTCCTCAAAAAAATAAAAACAGAACTACTATATGATCCAGCAATCCCACTTCTGGGTATATGTATTTTAAAAAATGAAATCAGTACATTGAAGAGATACTGGCATTCCTATGTTCATTGCAGCATTCTTCACAATTACCAAGATATAGAATCAAACTAAGCATCCATTGACAGATAAATGGATAAAGGAAATGCAGCATATACATATATATAAAGAAAATGCTGCATTTTCTTTACCCATTTATCTGTCAATGGATGCTTATGTTCAAGCTTGATCAGGTTTCTAGATCTAACTACCAATTTAGAGGAAATACAAAAGTCAGAGGCACATAACAAATTACTCCATGGGAAAGACAATGGAAATTCTAAAGAAAAACACCCAGCTCCTCAACAAATACATTTTCAGGTTAAAGAAAAGGAAAGGAAATGGAAGCGTAATTTCGAGATGAAAAGAGACTTAAGAGACAGATCAACCAATTGCAATACATGGACATTCTTTTAATCCTATATTAACAAATACAAATGAGGTATGAGATAAACAGAGAACTTTTAACACTGGACATTTGCTGACAATAAGATATTATTGTTAGCGTTTAATACAAATGAGGTATGAGATAAACAGAGAACTTTTAACACTGGACATTTGCTAACAATAAGATATTATTGTTAGCGTTTAGATGTGATAATGGTATACAGTTATGGTTAAACAATATATGAGTTGCACTCATTGATCTTAAGAAGCTCACAGAAAGGGGGGGATATGCAGGTTGAGAAATGATTAAAATACAATTTGATGAGGCTATGCCAGTGATAAGTGAAAAGTATTATGGGAACACAGAGACAAGTACCACCTAGGAGGCTGAAGGAATAGTTATTGTATAATAGAGATATGAATCTTAAAGGATGAGAAGTTTGGCAGGGAAATTAGGCAGGAAGTGAGCCCTGAAACAAGACAACAATATGAACAGAGACAAAGAGGGATAAAAAATGGGATGTGTTCCAAGTAGTACAAATATGTGAGCATTGTTACAGCACAGAGAAAGTGGTGAGACATGAGGTTAGAGAGACAGGTTTGCATGAGATCTTACCGGATCTGTCTTGATTCTGTGTTAAGGCCAATGTAGTACCTGTTTGATGTTTAAGTTTTTTTCAGAGATGGAGAAATGTCATTTAAGAGTTATATCAGGTTTCTCTTTCTAGAGATGAAGACTTCACTGTACTTTGAGCTTCTAATACAGGTTACAAAAGTGTTATTCAATGTGACGTGGTTTGTCATCACTAAGATCCCTGCTAAAATTCTGCTATTTTTTAAAACCAGGAACAGAATATTAAGGAGAACTGGCCCATGTGCTAATGAGGTCCCCACTCTCCCTTCTAAGCCTTATGCCTGGATCAGCTGAGGACTCTCATTTTATCCTGCAGAAAGGTTCTGCTTTAATACGCTCCTGAGAGCTGGAGTTGGGCCTCTGTGGGCTGTAAACAGAAAACAGAAAGCAGCCCACTCTCTGTGGCCATGCTTCTTCTTGGTATCTGGTTTCACATCTAGCCCACCTTTCTGCCAAATTTCTTTATGCTTTCTAGGACAAATTCTTATCAAATTGTCCTTTTTCCAGTTTCCTCAGGAGGGGCACTTGTAAACTCCAAAGAAAGTTGAGACCAGCATGTGGCCCAGAAATTCTATTTGGCTTACCTTCCCTGGAATCTTCATCTAATAGTATAGTGGCAATATTCTCCTTTTCTTACACAACTAGGTTTGCACTTTTTACTCAGTTAAAAACAAAAATAAACTAAACAATACATTGTTTAGAGATACATAAGTAAGTGGCAAAACCATAAAGAAAACCAAAGACATAATTAACACAAAACACCAGATAGTGGTTTCCTTTGCTGGAGGAAAGAAAAGAAGAGTACACAGGGCATTTCTGAAATACTGGGTAGATATGATTTCTTAACATGGAGGATACATTGATGTTTATTTTATTATCATAACCATTCTTCAAACCATATGTATATGTATGATATACTTTTCAGTATGTATGTAACATTACATATACCCAATTTTTTAAAGTTATGGGATTCAAGACAAACATCTTTCATGACTCCGTCGTTTGTAACTTTTCTCTAGACATCAGTCTTGCAAATTGACAGCAAGTGGTAGTGACTGACATTCACCTTCCTTTATGCTAACTATCCTGCGTCTTGAAAGGAAGAGTGAAGCAAATGTGTGTGTGCATGTGAGGAGCTATAGTCCATTTTACTACTATTGCATAACTCTGCCTCTGAATTTCTGGGCAAACCCATAAATTTGAAATAAATTCTTCCCTTGCCCCATGCCTTTTGAAACTGAAGAACATTTTTCAAAGTTAAGTGAAACACCTTGTATAAAAAATGTTGGAATTGAGTCTGCTCATGAACAAAAATAATTTATACCAAAATAATTTAAGTATATAAAAAATTAAAGATAAAATGACAATGCTGGGGAAGAAATTAAAAGCTAAAGAACAGAGCGGAATAAGAGAAACCCAAATGACATCTCAGAAAGGAAGGAAGATGCCTCAATGGAAGACATTTCCAATAGACATTTCCTTTCCTCTCTTCCCTAAATTTTGTTCATATTAATCTCATTTTAAAAAAAATTACCTATGTAACTTATTTCTTCAAAGATCATTTACACACATGAAAGGAAACTCTTTCTAAATAAACCAAAGTGCAGAGATAATTTCTAAGCTTTGTTCATTGAGTCATTATTATGCAAAAAGAAATATTTAGGGAAGTATAAAAAACTTCCCTGCTGCAATTTCATAAAATACCATTATTTTATAATGCACATTAATGGCCTCTTCTAAGTGTTAAGTGTATTAGGTAAATATACCATTCTACATTTTCAGCCTTTTTTCCCTTCCTGGTTTATGTTAGGTTATAAAAATGCATTCCAAAATTCCAAATAAATCCATTTGGAAGACTTACAATTTTATTATAATAGCTTTTTGGTGCCTCCAAATTTTATATGACTCTAATCGAAAGGTTGAGCTCGTTTTGTGCTATTTCAAAAGAGTAAATATTATATTGCATTGCTCAGGCATAATAGACCAGATATTGATTCATTCGGTCCTCTATTTAATCATTCATTTAATCATCACACTTCAATGGTTTTATAGTGGTAAGACCTTGTGATAAGTGCAATGGGGAAAATATTCATGAATTAGACCATGAGGCTGACATCAAAACACCTCATATCTAATAGGAGATTAAAATATACTCAAATAACCAAACTGTGTTAATTACCATAAGAGAATTTTTTTTAAGTACGATTACCTCTGTGATGATACACATCATTTTCTTCTTTCTCTCTGGTTATCCCTTTCACCTGAAATAGTGCTTGGCCCATAGCAGGTGCTCATGCTTATTGAATGGGGGTGGGGAGAAATGAATGAATGAGAAAAGAGGTGACACATGACCTGGGCTTGGATAATGGAATAATCTGGTCATCAGAAAATACGTAAGGCAATTTCAAAAATCAAGATCATGCTTGTGAGTCTTATTTTGACCAAATTCAGTTCTTTTCAGCAATAATTACCTCAGCATGGTCTTAAATCCCCCTCTCCACACTTGTCCTGTCACCACAACTTAAGAAAACATCCATGAACATAAAGGAAAAGGCAGTCCCAGGAACTAGGGGAAATTTGTTAAACTATGGTTGATCCATCAAAGGGTGCTGTTCATTTCAAAAGAGCTGCCTTGGGGTGTTATGCACTTAGTTCCATGATGGTAACACTATTTAGTATATGCATAGAATTCCAGAAGTTGCCTTCAGACTCTGCATCAGCTCCTATAAATATCCACAATGGCTACATCTTTATCTTTTAAAAGTGGCTTTGATATTTGAGAATCCTGATATTTTCTCTACTTAAATGTACAAATAAATCAGTTGAGTAACATTGTTACTGGATATCTTAAAGAGGTACTCCAATTATATTCTCAGAATACTTGCTCTACATAATGGCAAAGTATATGAAGTGGAAAGGAGACTTGTTTAGATGGCTTGCTTTACAATTTTATTTAAATGAATCTTCAACTACCCACTACAATGTAATAGAATATTTTTGAAAGATCAATGGGGCTGAAGTACAAAGTGACCACATACTGGAACTTCCTTTTTTTTTTTTTTTTTTTTTGAGATGGAGTCTCGCTCTGTCGCCCAGGCTGGAGTGCAGTGGCCGGATCGCAGCTCACTGCAAGCTCCTCCTCCCGGGTTCACGCCATTCTCCTGCCTCAGCCTCCCGAGTAGCTGGGACTACAGGCGCCCGCCACCTCGCCCGGCTAGTTTTTTGCATTTTTTAGTAGAGACGGGGTTTCACCGTGTTAGCCAGGATGGTCTCGATCTCCTGACCTCATGATCCGCCCGTCTCGGCCTCCCAAAGTGCTGGGATTACAGGCTTGAGCCACCGCGCCCAGCCTGGAGCTTCTGAGTTGTCAGCAATTCAATAAAAGCTCTGAACAAAATAAGACCAACAACTTGAAAGCCTGAAATTATCATTTTCAAGAGTCATTTTGTAGCAAACAAGAATATAGAGAGGACTAGAGTTATTTAAATTAGTGAAAACATGTAGGTGTTTCTGAAATACAGAAAATAGCCTTGCAAAAGTTCAGAGTGGATAAGCATCTCTAATGTAATACCCTGAAGTGACATATTCCATAGAACAAACAAAAGAATACCTTGTTTTTTTAATAGTGAAAGATCACTTAGAAAGGGTTCTTATCTATGCTCCTAGATGGCTAATATACTTTATCTCATATCATCATTGTGATATATTATTGATGGTGTCAATGTTATACATAGTGAAGACACGCCAGTGTATTTTCCTCAATGTCTAGGATAGACTACATTTTTTGTATACTTTCTACATTAACTACATATGTCTTTGATTATTCAATAACAGTCTAAGACACTCTGTCCTCTTCGCGGTTGACCCAGAAAACGAATCCATCTTGTGGGTCACCTCAAATCCTGGTTTTCAATGGGGGAAAAAAAAAAAACTTCAAAAGTTCTATTAACCAACATCAGTATAAAGAATATTAAAAAGTGCTTGTTGCATATTAAACAATGTGCCTATTTCATTTTTCTTTTCACTTTGCTTTTTGGATTGTCAACATTTTCCTGAAAATTACTGTAATAATATAGAAGGGTATGCCACGTCTCCTCCCTTTTCCAAAACTTTATAAAAAATTTCTTAAAAACTTGTGGATGTCATTGTCTTGATTTAAGGAAAACAAACTGAGAAAGACAAACATCTATGCAAACAATTGGTCAAATATTTTAGAAACTATTAAAACTTAAGGAAAACGTTCTTTTGAAGAGCAAATCATGTATGTAAGAATTTGTAATTATGTCATGATATATGATTAATAATTACTACTCACATTTAAATAAACTATAATTGTTTTCTTGTGTGATTTATACTATAAGTTACTAGGCCAAAATAATGTTTAATATAAATATCATTTTATTTAATGTAATAGGCATTAATTATAAATAATTAGATAAAATTATTGTATTATACATGATGAAATATATTATTTGGATGATATATTTCAGTATTTCTCAAAGAGGACTTTACTATGGAACCACAATACATGATATTCACAAAACATGTGTGATGCAATCCCAAGATTTAAATCTAGATGGATGGCTGCAGAAGAGACAGGAGATGCTGAAGAGTATGAACAATTCCTAATGAGGTGACCCTCAAAAAACTTGAACTTAAGAAAACATAAGAGAATGTAGATGAATTCAAATGATGCTATTTTTACCTTAACATTTATTCTTTTCAAATTTCAAAATCTTATAATTTTTGCTATTATTAATAAACTTGTTATGATATACCTCATGTCTGATTCAGACACACCAATATTTTATTCTAGTTGCTAATGCTGCTCTATTCTATAGTTAATTCATCCAAACGCTATTCATTTGCCACACATTTTGAGTGTCTGTTAGGTATCAGGCTCTGTGATAGGCACTGGCATTTTGGAGATGAACGAGGAATCTTTGAATTCAGTTTCATCTCTTAAAGATTAATATATTGAATGCCTGAGAATGATCAGTGTATTGGATTCTTGTTTAATGTTAGAGTTTCATAATCGATGAGCTATAAAGTATATTTTATCTTAATCCTTGTAATTTTTAAAAGTATTGAACAACTTCCATATTTTACTTAATGTGCATTTACTGATTACTATCTATTTGATAGTGAGGCTATGCTGGTTTTCAGGAAGATCAACCAGAAATTAAGACATGAGCTTCTGATAAAGATGGCAGTAAGTATAGGAGAGAAAAAGTACCATCTGTTCCTTAACCATCTCAAGGTTCATGACTGAGACCCCCATAACAAAAAACAGATTAATATAAGCATAAAAATTGATTTATTATAAATTGTATGTGACACAGAAGCCTCAGAAATGAAGATCTGGAAAAAACAGGAATATCTTTGTATATTTTATGCTAAGTTTGATTAAAAAATAGACGGTTGTGAAGAAACGTGATTGGACAAAAAGGAAGATGATATAATGGTAATAAACTGGGGGGAAATCAGTAAGGCCTGTTTGTTCATATTCTTTTTTTTTTAATTTTATTTTATTATTATACTTTAAGTTCTAGGGTACATGTGCATAACATGCAGGTTTGTTACATATGTATAATTGTGCCATGTTGGTGTGCTGCACCCATCAACTCGTCAGCACCCATCAACTCGTCAGCACCCATCATATTCTTTTCTGTGTCTGTGCCTTCAAAGATAAGGATGGTCCTTTCATCCAGTTAGATGCAGGGCCTTTTGGAATGAGGGTCACATAACTTGCTTCAGGGGAAGGTCAGTTTGGTTTTATGGCCCACTTCAGGGAGAGAGGTGGGCAGGAGAAGGTCAAAGAGACCTTCCTGCTTCTGTAGTTTTCTTAATTTTTCAGCTTAAGACTCAGTATTCCAAGATGCCATATTTTGGCCTATCATGTTCTGAGTTCTGTCTGCAGTTTACACCTACGTTACATTTTACCCTCCCTGATACTTACTGAATTTGAGGGAAGATAAGAGATTCTGTGTATAGCTAAAATAAAAAAAAAACTTAGTTTCCTAACCAAGAAAATTTTTAAATGAACCAAGAAAATTTTTAAATGAAAATTTTAAAATGAACCCTCATCAATAAAATGAATTAAGACAAATGCTGAGCCATCAAGTAAAAGCAGTGTGAAGTTTGTTCAATTTTTAGCAATATGGAATACCAGAGAGCCCAAAGTCATATAGCCTCAAATCATTTAAACTATTTTAAAAGAAAGAATATTTTAAAATATGCTTTTAAATGAATGAAAGACATTGTTGAGAAATTGCAATAAGCCATGTGAAGCTGATAGCAAAGCAGGAAATCCAGCCTGATAAGGTAAGTTTGGAGCCCAGAGGTCCAGAGCACTATAATGGTTCTCAAAGTGTGTTCCCTGGGCAAGTAGCAGCAACATCACCCAGGAAGTTGTATTTCTAACAACTTCCTAAGTCTCTTCCTAAACCTACTAAATCAATAACTTTAGAAGTTGGGCCCAGTAATTAGTGTTTTAAGAGAACTACAGTGGTTCTGAAATGATAGCATATATTAGAATTATTTAGAGGGCTTGTTTACTTTCTCAATGTATATTCTGGGAATCACCAGCATTGTTAGAAATTCAGAATCTCAGGCCCTACCCCAGACCTACCACATCAGAATCTGCAGTTTAACAAGATTCCCAGGTGATTTATGCACATTAAAATTTGAGAACCAAGCCTGGTGCCCAAGATGGCCAAATAGGAACAGCTCCAGCCTCCAGCTCCCAGCATGAGTGACACAGAAGATGGGTGATTTCTGCATTTTCAACTGAGGTACTGGGTTCATTTCACTGGGGAGTGCTGGACAATCAGTGCTGGTCAGCAGGTCCATCCCGACCAGCAAGAGCTGAAGCAGGGCGAGGCATCACCTCACCTGGGAAGCGCAAGGGGGAAAGGAATACCTTTTCCTAGCCAAGGGAAACTGAGACACACAACACCTGGAAAATCGGGTAACTCCCACCCTAATACTGTGCTTTACCAAGGGTCTTAGCAAATGGCACACCAGGAGATTATATCCCACACCTGGCCCAGAGGGTCCCACGCCCACGGAGCCTCCCTTATTGCTAGCACAGCAGTTTGAGATCTAACTGCAAGGCGACAATGAGGCTAGAGGAGAGGTGCCCGCCATTGTTGAGGCTTAAGTGGATAAACAAAGCCACCAGGAAGCTCGAATTGGGTGAAGCCCACCGCAGCTCAAGGAGGCTGGCCTGCCACTGTAGACTCCTCCTCTGGGGACAGGGCATAGCTAAACAAAAAGCAGCAGTAACCTTGGCAGAGGTAAATGCCCCTGTCTGATAGCTTTGAAGAAAGCAGTGGATCTCCCAGCACGGAGGTTGGGATCTGAGAATGGACAGACTGCCTGCTCAAGTGGGTCCCTGACCCCTGAGTAGCCTAACTGGGAGATATCCCCCACTAGGTGCAGACTGACACCTCACACCTCACACGGCTGGGTACACCCATGAGACGAAGCTTCCAGAGCGAGAATCAGACAGCAAAACTAGCTGTGCAGCAATATTGTATCTTCTGCAGCCTCTGCTGCTGATACCTTGGCAAACAGGGTCTGGAGTGGACCTCAAGCAAACTCCAACAGACCTACAGCTGAGGGTCCTGACTGTTAGAAGGAAAACTAACAAACAGAAAGGACACCCACACTAAAACCCCATCAGTACATCACCGTCATCAAAGACCAAAGGCAGATAAAACCACAAAGATGGGGAAAAAGCAGTGCAGAAAAGCTGGAAATTCAAAAAGTCAGAGTGCATCTCCCCCTCCAAAGGAATGCAGCTCATTGCCAGTAATGGAACAAAGCTGGATGGAGAATGACTTTGACGAGTTGAGAGAAGAAGTCTTCAGTTGATCAAAATTCTCGGAGCTAATGGAGGAACTACGTAACCAGCTCAAAGAAACTAAAAACCTTGAAAAAAGAATGGATGAATGGATAATTAGAATAATCAATGCAGAGAAGACCTTAAAAGAACTGATAGATATGAAAACCATAACACGAGAACTACGTGACAAATGCACAAGCTTCAGTAACTGACTCGAACAACTGGAAGAAAGAGTATCAGCGATTGAAGATCAAATGAATGAAACGAAGCGAGAAGAGAAGTGTGGAGAAAAAAGAGTAAAAAGAAATGTACAAAGTATCCAAAAAGTATGGGATTATGTGAAAAAACCAAATCTACGTCTGATTGGTGTGCCTGAAAGTGAGGGGGAAAATGGAACCAAGTTGGAAAACACTCTGCAGGATATCATCCAGGACAACTTCCCCAACCTAGTAAGGCAGACCAACATCCAGATTCAGGAAATACAGAGAATGCCACAAAGGTACTCCTCGAGAAGAGCAATTCCAAGACACGTAATTGTCAGCTTCACCAAGGTTGAAATGAAGGAAAAAATGTTAAGGGCTGCCAGAGAGAAAGGTCAGGTTACACACAAAGGGAAGCCCATCAGACTAACAACAGATCTCTCGGCAGAAACTCTCCAAGCCAGAAGAGAGTGAGGAACAATATTCAACATTCTTAAAGAAAAGAATTTTCAATCCAGAATTTCATATCCAGTCAAACTAAGTTTCATCAGTGAAGGAGAAATAAAATCCTTTACAGACAAGGAAATGCTTAGAGATTTTGTCACCACCAGGCCTGCCCTACAAGAGATCCTGAAGGAAGCACTAAACATGGAAAGGAACAACAGGTACCAGCCATTGCAAAAACATGTCAAAATGTAAAGTCCATCAATGCTAGGAAGAAACTGCACCAACTAACGAGCAAAATAACCAGCTAATATCATAATGACAGGATCAAGTTCACATATAACAATATTAACCTTAAATGCAAATGGACTAAATGGTCCAATTAAAAGACACAGACTGGCAAATTGGATAAAGAGTCAAGACCCATCAGTCTGCTGTATACAGGAGACCCATCTCACATGTGGAGACACACATCGGCTCAAAATAAAGGGATGGAGGAAGATCTACTAAGCAAATGGAAAACAAAAAAAAAGCAGGGGTTGCAATACTAGTCTCTGATAAAACAGACTTTAAACCATCAAAGATCAAAAGAGATAAAGAAGGCCATTACATACTGGTGAAGGGATCAATTCATCAGCAAGACCTAACTATCCAATATGTGCACCCAATACAGGAGCACCCAGATTCATAAAACAAGTCGTTAGAGACTTACAAAGAGAATTAGACTCCCATACAATAATAATGGGAGACTTCAACACCCCTCTGTCAACATTAGACAGATCAACGAGACAGAAAGTTAACAAGGATATCCAGGAATTGAACCTAACTCTGCACCAAGTGGACCTAACAGACATCTACAGAACTCTCCACCCCAAATCAAGAGAATATACATTCTTCTCAGCACCACATCACACCTATTCAAAATAGACCACATAGTTGGAAGTAAAGCACTCCTCAGGAAATGTACAAGAACAGAAATTATAACAAACTGTCTCTCAGACCACAGTGCAATCAAAATACAACTCAGGACTAAGAAACTCAATCAAAACCACTCAACTACATGGAAACTGGACAACCTGCTCCTGAATGATTACGGGGTACATAACGAAATGAAGGCAGAAATAAAGATGTTCTTTGAAACCAATGAGAACAAAGATACAACATACCAGAATCTCTGGGAGACATTTAAAGCAGTGTGTAGAGGGAAATTTATAGCACTAAATGCCCACAAGAGAAAGCTGGAAAGATCTAAAATTGACACTCTAACATCACAATTAAAAGAACTAGAGAAGTAAGAGCAAACACATTCAAAAGCTAGCAGAAGGCAAGAAATAACTAAGATCAGAGCAGAACTGAAGGAGATAGAGACACATAAAACCCTCCAAAAAATCAATGAATCCAGGAGTTGGTTTTTTGAAAAGATCAACAAAATTGATAGACCACTAGCAAGACCAATAAAGAAGAAAAGAGAGAGGAATCAAACTTAGACGCAATAAAAAATGATAAAGGGGATATCACCACCGACCACACAGAAATACAAACTACCATCAGAGAATACTATAAACACCTCTACGCAAATCAACTAGAAAACCTAGAAGAAATGGATAATTTCCTGGACACTTATACTCTCCCAAGACTAAACCAGTAAGAAGTTGAATCCCTGAATAGACCAATAATAGGCTCTGAAATTGAGGCAATAATTAATAGCCTACCAACCAAAAAAAGTCCAGGACTAGACGGATTCACAGCCAAATTCTACCAGAGGTACAAGGAGTAGTTGGTACCATTCCTTCTGAAACTATTCCAATCAACAGAAAAAGAGGGAATCCTCCCTAACTCATTTTACGAGGCCAACATCATCCTGATACCAAAGCCTGACAGACATACAACAAAAAAAGAGAATTTTAGACCAATATCCCTGATGAACATCGATGCAAAAATCCTCAATAAAATACTGGCAAACCGAATCCAGCAGCACATCAAAAAACTTATCCACCATGATCAAGTGGGCTTCATCCCTGGGATGCAAGTCTGGTTCAACATATGCAAATCAATAAACGTAATCCAGCATATAAACATAACCAGACACAAAAATCACATGACTATCTCAATAGATGTAGAAAAGGCCTTCGACAAAATTCAACAGCCCTTCATGCTAAAAACTCTCAATAAATTCAGTACTGATGGAATGTATCTCAAAATAATAATAGCTATTTATGACAAACCCACAGCCAATATCATACCAAATGGGCAAAAACTGGAAGCATTTCCTTTGAAAACTGGCACAAGAGAGGGTTGCCGTCTCTCACCACTCCCATTCAACATAGTGTTGGAAGTTCTGACTAGGGCAATCAGTCAAGAGAAAGAAATCAAGGGTATTTGGTTAGGAAAAGAAGAAGTCAAATTGTCCCTGTTTGCAGATGACATGATTGTATATTTAGAAAACCCCATCATCTCAGCCCAAAATCTCCTTAAACTGATAAACAACCTCAGCAAAGTCTCAGGATACAAAATCAATGTGCAAAAATGACAAGCATTCTTATACACCAGTAACAGACAAACACAGAGCCAAATCATAAATGAAATCCCATTCACAATAGCTTCAAAGAGAATAAAATACCTAGGAATCCAATTTACAAGGGATATAAAGGACCTCTTCAAGGAGAACTACAAACCACTGCTCAGTGAAATAAAAGAGGACACAAACAAATGGAAGAACATACCATGTTCATGGATAGGAAGAATCAATATTGTGAAAATGGCCATACCGTCCAAGGTAATTTATAAATTCAATGCCATCCCCATTAAGCTACCAATGACTTTCTTCACAGAATTGGAAAAAACTGCTTTAAAGTTCATATGGAACCAAAAAAGAGCCCGCATTGCCAATACAATCCTAAGCCAGAAGAACAAAGGTGGAGGCATCACGCTACCTGACTTCAAACTATACTACAGGGCTACAGTAACGAAAACAGCATGGTACTGGTACCAAAACAGAGATATAGACCAATGGAACAGAACAGAGACCTCAGAAATAATCCCGTGCATCTACAGCCATCTGATCTTTGACAAACCTGACAAAAACAAGAAATGGGGAAAGGATTCCCTGTTTAATAAATGGTGCTGGGAAAATTGACTAGCCATAAGCAGAAAGCTGAAACTGGATCCTTTCCTTACTGTTTATATGAAAATTAATTCAAGATGGATTAGAGACTTAAATATTAGACCTAAAACCATAAAAATCCTAGAAGAAAACCTAAGGAATACCATTCAGGACATAGGCATGGGCAAGGACTTCATGTCTAAAACACCAAAAGCAATGGCAGCAAAAGCCAAAATTGACAAATGGGATCTAATTAAACTAAAGAGCTTCTGCACAGCAAAAGAAACTACCATCAGAGTGAACAGGCAACTTACAGAATGGGAGAACATTTTTGCAATCTACTTATCTGACAAAGGGCTAATATCCAGAACCTATAAAGAACTCAATCAAATTTACAAGAAAAAAAAAACCCCATCAAAAAGTGGGCAAAGGATATCAACAGACATTTCTCAAAAGAAGACATTCATACAGTCAACAGACACATGAAAAAATGCTCATCATCACTCGCCATCAGAGAAATGCAAATCCAAACCACAATGAGATACCATCTCACACCAGTTAGAATGGCAATCATTAAAAAATCAGGAAACAATAGGTGCTGGAGGGGATGTTGAAAAATAGGAACAGTTTTACACTGTTGGTGGGACTGTAAACTAGTTCAACCATTATGGAAAACAGTGTGGCGATTCTTTAAGGATCTAGAACTAGAAATACCATTTGACTCAGCCATCCAATTACTGGGGATATACCCAAAGGATTATATGTCACGCTGCTATAAAGACACATGCATACATTTGTTTATTGCGGCACTATTCACAATAGCAAAGACTTGGAATCAACCCAAATGTCCATCTGTGACAGACTAGATTAAGAAAATGTGGCACATATACACCACGGAATACTATGCAGTCATAAAAAAGGACGAGTTTGTGTCCTTTGTAGGGACGTGGATGTTGCTGGAAACCATCATTCTCAGCAAACTATCGCAAGAGCAGAAAACCAAACACTGCATGTTTTCACTCATAGGTGGGAATTGAACCATGAGATCCACTTGGACAGAGGAAGGGGAGTGTCAGACACTGGGTCCTATTGTGGGGAGGGGATAGGGGGAGGGATAGCATTAGGAGATATACCTAATGTAAATGACGAGATAATGGGTGCAGCACACAAACAAGGCACATGTATACATATGTAACAAACCTGCATGTTGTGCACATGTACCCTAGAACTTAAAGTATTAAAAAAAAAAAATTGCGAACCACTGGCTTGGGTCTTCCAAACTTTTTTGACTCCAAGAAAATGTTCTTTGTGACACAATACACACACACACACACACGCACGCACACACTGCAATGGAGTCAGGAGTGAGGTAGATAAGATACCCAGGATATGAAATTTAAAGAGTAACTCACTTTCAGAGTCCTGCAAGTGTACTTACATAGGTGACTGCGTCTTTTAATTTTGTAATCTAATTGACTCACTTCATCTCATTCTCGGCCATTGCTAGCTTTGAAGGCAGAGAAAAAGAGTCATGAGCCAGGGATTGTGGGTGGCCACCAAGAGCTAGAATATACTAATCTGAGAGCCAGCAAGGAAATGAGGACCTCAGTAGAAGAAACACATGGAACTGAATTCTACCAATCACCTGAGTTACCTTGGATTTATTCTTAGAACTCCCAGAAAGGAATACAGCCTGCCCGGCCCTTCTATTTCAGTACTGTGGCACTCTAAGCAGACGACTCCACTGAACCACACTGTATCCATAAACAGGAAGTCTTTTATGTAGCTGGTTTCTATGGGAATTGGAAATTTTGACCTATACATCTGTGAGATAATAAATGGGTGCTGTTTTAAGTCACTACATTTTTTGATTTTTAAAATTTACTTTTATTTTTTATTTCCTTCAGTTTTGGGGGAACAGGTAGTATTTTGTTACATTAGTAAGTTCTTTAGTGGTGATTTGTGAGATTTTGGTGCACCTATCACCTGACCAGTATACACTGAACCCAATTTAAACTCTTTCATGTCTCACTCCCCTCCCACCCTTCCCCCCAAGTCTCCAAAGTCCATTGTATCATTGTTATGCTTTTGCATTCTCATAGCTTAGCTACCACTTATGAATAAGAACATATGGTGTTTGGTTTTCCATTCCTGAGTTAGTTCACTTAGAATAATGGTCTCCAATTCCATCCAGGTTGCTGTGAATGCCATTAATTCATTCCTTTATTTATTAAGCCACAAATTTATAGTAATTTGTTATGGCAGTAATAGAAAACTAATACATATACATACATACCTACTGCATGTATGTATATAACTGGTGTCAAAAAATACCCTTACTATAAGAATATACTATATGTGATAAACTGTTATTTTTATGTTCTCCTGTACTATTTTTTTTTTTTTTTTTTTTTGAGACGGAGTCTCGCTCTGTCGCCCAGGCTGGAGTGCAGTGGCCGGATCTCAGCTCACTGCAAGCTCCGCCTCCCGGGTTTACGCCATTCTCCTGCCTCAGCCTCCCGAGTAGCTGGGACTACAGGCGCCCACCACCTCGCCCGGCTAGTTTTTTGTATTTTTTAGTAGAGACGGGGTTTCACCGTGTTAGTCAGGATGGTCTCGATCTCCTGACCTCGTGATCCGCCCGTCTCGGCCTCCCAAAGTGCTGGGATTACAGGCTTGAGCCACCGCGCCCGGCCTCCTGTACTATTTTATTTTGCTTTTAATGTTGGTCATACTGTACTAAATTAACTTTATAAACCATTAATCAGTTGTTTTGATTGAAAACATTTTAGCCTAGATATTTTGTCCATTGTGGAGGGTAGAAAGTGGTAGACTAAACATTGCCTCCTTGGTGGGGCAGGGAGACGGGCCAGATACAATCCTAATTAAAATCAAGAATTGGGAAAAAAATATATAGAAAGATAGATAGATAGATAGATAGATAGATATGGAAAAGAAAGGAAGAGAAAACCTCTTCTGCAGAGGAAAAATAACATGAAGGAAAAGTAGAGTTGTCTAAGTAGGTGTATTGAACAAGTTTTGGAAGGTAAAATGAAGCACAGGCCATATTCCTTCTGCTGTTATTGCTTGCAAGCCAGGTCATAGAAGTGTGAGTATTTAGAAACAGATGTGGCAGCCAGACTCATGGTTGCAATGTGCAGCAACAGCAGCTTCTGTCCCTTGCATTTCAGCTATGATACTGTGCTCTTGAATTCACTATTACAGTGGCAGGCTTAACTTTTGTTTCCCTAGTTATTCCAGTGATTTTATGAGTACAAGTACCTGTATTGATTCTCTGCTTGAATGATGTTTGCCCCTGCCCTGAATCTGGACCCATCAATAGGAATCCTTCCATGCAGTTGCTATTATATGGAAATTGGCTAAACACTTTGGAGAATAATTTTGCATTGCCTAGTGAAGTGGAACATGTGCATACCACACAACTCAGGAATCCTACTCCAAAAAAGTATATCCTAGAGAAAATTTTATATAAATATATCAGGAAGCATGTATAAAAATGTATATAAAAACACTTAATCATGACAAGAAATGGATACAACCCAGAAGAGAGAGTTCCCTGTGAAAAAATCAGTAAGGAACCTTAAAGACCAAGAAGTTACAGAAACTAAAAGATAAAAAGCAATTCCACAAGCTTTCTGATAGAAAAGCAAGGACACCTTCCAGGCAGAGGAGGTGGTAGCTGGAGAGCAGAATTAATTAATTAGCAATTAATTTTGATAATTGAAGAACTGCCCACTAAGTGTTGTGGAGAAAAAGATTTTATCCAAAATGTGGTGTTCCTAGGTAACTCATATATCAAGGAAAATAAGCCAATTGAAAAATAAAACAAAATTTAAAACTCACAAGTGGAAAAGGCAAAATATAAAAAACTCTTGATGACCACTTAATTCAGTCTAAATCACTATGCTAACAAGAGTTACAGAACAAAATGTAATTGCTATAGTTATTGAAAAAACCACTACATAATTTAAAAATAAGAACGGTTTGAGGATAACGGACTAGATCAAAAATTTCAAAAAATGCCTACTCAATGAAGGTAAAAGGCAGGGGTGATAATATAAAAGTATATATTTATTATTTGTCTTGGGGACTGACAGAAAATATAATTTTACTTCAAAAGTTGACACATGGGGAACCACAGATTTATGAATTTATTTGAAAGATACATAGAAAATTTCAAGGAGAATAAAAAGCAGATACTTTTATCTTCCAACTGGGAAAGGAAGAGGAGGGAAGAGGGTAAAAATGTGAAGAAATCAGAGACTACATATCAAAAGAGAAGGAATAGTAAAACACAAACAAAGACAACAGATGCAAAACCAAACACATGTACTATGACAATAAATGCAAGTAGGATAAACTTGCCTATAAAAAGTGAAATCACTGAATCTATATGTTGTATGTGGAGAGTTACCTAAGACAAAGGAAATCAAACAAATTAAAACAATTAAAAATCTGGCGGGTCACAAAAATTTAAGATTAAAAAACAGGAAACCTGGTACTATAAAATTAATATCAATATTCAAAGCAAAACAATTAAATGGGACAAGGAGTGTATTATCCACAATAAAATATCTTATGAATATTTACTTTAAAAATCACATGGCGTTGAAATACACAAAGTGAAAACTTACTAAAAGGTAAAGATAAAATTAACTAAAATATAATAGTGGTTTTAAAATATGTGTTCCCAAATCTTTAATAGATTTGGTAGAAAAAAGGGGATATGAAAGAATCTGTGTAATTGAAAGTAAGATAAAGTAACAGATGTGTTTGGACTCAGCTTGTTGGAAAAAGGAAAATGACTAGCTGTTCCAATGCTGGTCAAGGTGGTAAAGAGTCACTTTGAATCAGTATTGGCTCACCATAGCCAACAATACCACTAAAAGAATTAGGGCCCCACCTTATGTCTAACAAAATTCCAAAACATTTCAGCTAAATTCACGATATAAATATGTTTTTAAACTTATTTTGAAAAAGAAGAATTTAGAGTTTTGTAATCCTAGGTTACAAAAAGTCTTTTAAAGGCAGAGATAAATACAAATAGTCCCTAATATACAATTTATTTGGCCCAAATTTTTTCACTTTACCACGGTGTGAAAGTGACATACATTTAGGATGCTCCTCTACTTATGATGGATTATCCCAACATAGGCCCATTGTTAAGTCTAGGAGCATCTATACATAAAGTAAAAAATTGACAGTAAAAGATTGTTCATCGGTTCAGCAAAACATTAAAATATTTTATAATATTCTCTTGTAAGGAAGGAATGAGAGAAAGGACAGTTTAATACATTGTTGATAGGAATGTAAATTAATACATTTTGGAAAGTCAGGTTGATGATTTACATTTTAAAATCTTAAAATTGTAGTTTCCTTTGTTTCCAGTAGGGTTGCAATTAACAGACACTATCTTTGACTAACTTATGTGAAAAATAAATTTGTTGGAAGGATGTTGGATAGTTCACAGAATCAAAGGGAAAGTTGGAAAACCAAGTCCAGGAAAAAAAAATGGAACTCGACAAATCATCAGATCATCCTCATGGAATAAAAGAATGAATAAACAAAAGAGCCCCCAACATTTTTAATTTTCTACATCACTTCCCTCAAGAACTACTATCAAGAGAAAATAGATAGTCTTATTGATCTAGGTTGACTGGTGAGAACAAGAAAATTTATGTTATGATTCTACCAATACTACACACAAAGAGCGGATGGTGGCACCCTTGAAGAATTACAGTGCTTAGTTTTGTTTCCAAACAAGAGAGTGAGTAGATGCTGAATGGTCAAAAAAAGGATAAATACCAATTATAGCAGTTTACTCAGCAGTTCTATGTGGAGTACCTTATCCCAAGAAAATAACTGGACAAAGATGCAAATATAGCCAGGTGCAGTGGCATGTGCCAGTAGTCCCAGTGTTACTCACTCACACAAGGGGAGGGATCAGTGGGTGACAGTCAAATGACCACAACCAAGGAGAATTTAATTAACAAGGAGATTTTACCATTTGCAACAAGTAAGAACGACACCAGGGATAATTCCCCGAAGCAACTCCTCCTTGAACAGAGGTGAAAACAAGATTTTTAATAGGCTGGTTAGCTGAGTCATAGTATGTAGCACTGGCATAGTCACATGAATAGAATATGGCAAATGAGCTCCTCCCTGGGAGGAGTTTTTAGTGTGGTGACGAGGACAGTTTGCCAAAGTTCATCTTAGACTCAGGCCACTCTGGATCCAGCTGTTTTTTTTTTCCCCTGGAAGTTCTATAAACAACAAGAACTCCAGGTGCAACAGTTATAAGGAAGTAGTTTTTCACAGCGGTACCCAAAAAACCAGGGACTCTGGGTTACATCAGCTACTGGGGAGACTAAGGCAGGAGGATGTTTGGGCCTAGGAGTTCAAGGCCAGCCTGGGCAACATAGCAAGACTCTGTCTCAAGAAAATGCAAATATTTGCAAATAAGACATTTATCACAGTGGTTTTTGTTACAGTAAAATCTAAAAATTGTTTAACAATATAGGATTGGCTCAACAAATTACATTATAGGCATCTGAAGAAATAATATGCAACCACTTAAAAGGATAATGCAAGTCAACATTTACAGACATGGACTGATTGTGCTTAATGTAGAAAAGCCATGGGAGATAATAGCAGAGAAGGAAAGGCTTTGAGGGATTAAAAGGAGAGAGGAAGGAGTAGGTAAGGCTAGAGGAAAGTGGTTAGGGTGGGGCATGGCTGAATAAAAGTGGGCTGGGAAAGGTGAATGAGCTTATTCTGAGCTCTGGGTCAGAAGCCACTGGAAATAGCGCAGGGAACATGGAAGGTGGAAGAGTGGCAATTTAGTACTGTGGCACAGACAGGCCCTGGATGTGCCCAATCTCACAACATTCAAATAAATGTCTTCATTTTTTTAAATACGGAAGGAGGCATACCCAGAATTTAACAATGATTTTTTTCTGATTAGGACTGTAGAATATTTTTGCTTGTCTGTACCATTAATATCTTTACAGTGAACTTTAATTAATTTTGTAGTTTATAAAAGAGAAAAATATCCTCTTAGTCTTCAAATATAACAAGAGGAATAAACAAAACAAATCCTAAGATTCTTCTTCAGATTATTGTGTTAATAGGAGTCCCAAATCACAGTGAGGTGGGTATAGAGATTTCACAATTTAGGATTTATCCAAGCTTTATAGGAAAACTTTATCACTGAGTGTGTTTAATCATTACCATCTATTAAGTTGCAGCACAAAACCAGTTTATTGAAGGTCAGGATGCCTGGCTTTAGAAACAGTATAATGATCATCTCATCATTTTTCTTTCTCAGCACTGAGTTGGTGTGTCAAACATGCCACACTTTTCTATGCCCACAGCGACAGGAAAGAGTTTTACACTGGAAATAAATTGCGTATTCCATCTGCCAAAGAAGCAGAGACAAGATATCCCTATTGGATCAACTGATACGTTTTTATTTTCTTGTTTTGTACAGTTTGACTTTGTCTTGTTTTAAATAAAATAATGTAAAGATGAAACTTCTTGAGATAACAGACCTGTAGCATGACACATTTACCTTTCAAAATATTTCTATTCATAAATCTCCCAAGAAAGACCAAACCATCTGTACAGGTTTTAATGTTTGCTCAGAGTACTGACCCTATAGATTTCAATGTCTATCTCATGTATGGCACAGATGAGTGAACCAGGAAGTAGGGATAGAAAAATAAAGCCATATCTTCAGCAAGCACTGCAGAATTATTGCCAGCAAGTGCATTTCCTCCTCCCCACTCAAGGTTGCAAGCAGAAAATGGAATTACTCTTGTAGCAATAGCTTTCTTTTTATCAGTTTTAGGTGAAGTGGTCAGAAGAGAATCAAATCATAGAATAATGCGGCTAGAGAAGCTAGATACCATCTTACCTAGCTTCTTCATTTATGAGCCAGGAGGCAACATACAAAGAAGTCATACTGCCCATCAGTGACATTGGAGCAGCAAGGACAAGACCTTCTACTTAGTTTCCAGGATAATTATTTAGTTGTAGTTGTGGGAATATCATTTATTGGCTTTTCTTAAACCCAGGTAAATTCAGATTTAGAATTTGATGTCATTCCTACTGCAGCAGAACCAATTACCACCAACTTGGCAGCTGAAAACAATTCTTGTTTCTTAGCTCATAATTCTGTAGTTTGGAAGCCCAAGCATGCCATGGAGGATTCTCAGCTCAGGTTTTCTCTAGGTTGCAATCAAGGTCTTGGTCAGCTGCACTTGCACCTGGAGCTCAGGGCTTCTTCCAAGCTCATGTGGTTGTGGCAGAGTTCAGTTCCTTGTGGTTTTAAAACTGAAGGCTCTGTTTCCTTGCTGGCTGTCACCTGGGGGATGCTCTGAACTCCTAGATGCTGCCCTTACTCCTAGCCATGTGGTCCACAGCCAACAAGGGAGACAAATCTGTCTCAAACTCAATCTTCCTATGCTTCAAATTTCCCAGACTTCCAACCTCTCTCCAGGAAGAGCCCACTCTCTTTTAAGGCTCACCTTATTAGCTAGGTCAGGTTTATCCAGAGTTATCTCCCTCTTTTAAGGCCAGCTGTGCCATATTACATTACCTAACATGGGAGTGATAACTCATCATATTTACAGGTTCCTTCCACACTGGAGGGTTGGAGATCGTCTTAGAATCTTGCCTGCCACAGAAACCAGACAATTCAGCAGATTGCCACAGCACTGGCCCAGCTGTAAGCTCCATTGAACTGAAACAAAAGGCATATCAGGATTCAGCACATTTCTAAGGTTGTGTTATGAAGATTATGGGCATGGAGATTAATGAGCTACAGAAGTTCTTGCTCACTCACCAAATTTTAAACAAAAAGTAGAGACTTACAAAGCCTTATGTAAGGGAGAGATACCAAAGCTAAATTTCATAAGATTATTGAAGGGAACAGGATCACTTTATAATTTCTAGTTTGAGATTATATATATCAACTATTCAAAATTATGTTCTTCCTATAAAAGAGCTGTGTTCCAATTCTTCCCTTCATCATGAAAATAAGAGAAGTGGAAAATGGTGACTTTGCATATTGCAAAGACAATGTTCCATCTATGATGATCTTAAGCCTCTTTTACAAACTTAGTAAAAAAAAATGCATTTATATACAGATCAAAATGTGTCATCTGCTGCTTGCAACTGCTCCAGCTATCAATTTCCACAGCTACAACTCTATTTCAGAAATAACTGAAATAAAATGTTTGTCCAGCCTGGGCAACATAGCAAGATAACTGCAATAAAATATGTTGCTCCTGGACTCTGCATTAGCTCCTCACCAGAGATTTAGGGTCCCTTTTTCCTTTTTTACCCAATCTTCACACAGTCACCAAATTTGATTCCTGTTAGTCTGCTCCTCAGTCTTATTTAAGCTTGTAAATATCCCACCTGTTTTTCCCAGTCCAGCAACCTCCAACTACTTGGAACTACCTAGCCTCTCCTCTATCTATAATAACCCTTTGTTCCACTTTCACCTCACTACCTATTCTTTGTACTGTTGATATACTAGTTAGCAAGTTCCTTGAAAGCAGGAATCTTGCCTTTCTCATTCATAGAGCTTTCTACAAAATGAGTTCTATGTATATATTGGTTGATTAAAGGGATAAATTTTTCATTCTTCTTTTTATACTGACTTATGCTGGTTGAGAATGGGAAATAAATAAGTTCTGAAATCTACTCATACAAAAGGCTTTATTATAGTAGGCCAACTGAGTATTTACTTATCCATCCAGTCAAATGCTTAGTCATCTCTTTGGTAGTAAGTCAGAATTTAGGAAGATGAATTAATATCCTAGCTACTGAGGGGTCATGTAGAGTTCTGCAGCAGTAAGTAAAATACATATGAAATGGTGACGCATTTAAGAGAGCACACATAAGACAGCACAATAATTCACTCAGTGACTTGAAGGAGTCCAAAAATATGTCTAAACACCAAGTTTACAGGCAGGACTGTAATTGCATTGGCCTACATAGGCACTGAGGTAAATAATCTATTGGGCACCCAGAGTAGTAGTGTTATAGTATTGTGATCATCTAAGCAGTAATTGATCATAGTCCTAAGCTCTGCAAGAGATGCCAACTATAGGTATAATTATCCACCAAAGATACATGACGGATATGTCATCTAACTCCCAGGAATCCCCACTGACTTATTCTTAACCCACTGAAAGAAATAAAGAAATAATTTTTCATCTTGCCTTTAAAGACCTTCCATGATTTGGGCCTACCTTACCTGTGTAACTGTCTCCCTCACTTACCAAGACATTTTCTCAATTCTAGCCATCATTGTCTTCCTGCTAACTTCAAGAATCACCCTCCATATCTTTGCCAATGATTTCTTTTCTTTCTTAGAAAGACTCCTTACTTTCCTCCATGCCTGTCCAATGCCCCTCATCAGGGTGTTTGCAAATCCCAGCTCCTTCAGGAACCTTTACTAACAATACTTGAGAACAACTGCCTATTGCTATTCCATTTCTGCTTCAAAAACATGTTGGCTGGCTATAGTATCCTTGAGTTACACCTTATTTCCTTCAGAACAGAGATTTCTTCAATGCCTCTCAAATTTGCAATATTCAATCAAGAAATCTGATAATCAACTTCTTTTTTTTTTTTTTTTCCAGATTATTTGATTGTTGTTCTTGGATATGTAGAATGTTCTTTATCCTTAAGGCACAACACTATAACTAGAAAATGCTCATGTTGAGTGTTACAGATGAAATTTACTTGTAATTCATTATGTATTTTCAATCAGAATTTTTATTCTTTATTATAGGGATATTGTCTCACATTTTTAATACTTATTTTACTTTCATGTGTTCTCTACTTAAAAGATGTCTGCCATTCTTATGTTGGGTCTTTTCTGTCCTCAATACCTGTTAGTTTCTCTAATTGTTTTAATCTTTTTACTTTTTCATTAACATTATCTGTGATTATTCATTTCTCATTGTCATTAATTTCACTATCAGCTATATTAATTCTGTTTCTTGACATTTCTGTGCATTTATTAGTTCTGTTATTATGATATTTTGATCCTCAAATTGTTTCCTTGGGTCTGAAAATTTTCTTTTAATCTCACTTTGTTTTATTAGCATCTTATCTTTGAGCCCTATATCAGATTCAAATTTGTATTAGGTTGTATTATGGTGTAAAGCAAATGTTTCTTGGTTGACATTTTCTTTTAGAGTGAATTGGCTATCTTTTGCATACATGTTTATTTCCTTTTATATTTTGCTGTCAAATGTTTGCATAGTTTCCATTCCATTTATTTAGATATTGCTCACTTAGTGTGCTGATTATTTTCCTTCTTTTTGCCACGCCCAGATCCATTTATATACTCCTCTGATGTGCTCTGTGCCCAAGAAGGCTGACTTACATTGATTTCATTACCACGGTAGCCTCCTTTGCCCTCTGGATTTTTACTGGGTTCTGCCAACAGGAAGAATTGGCAGGAGGTTGGAAGATGGAAAGAGCGAAAAGTCAAGGTACTTATCCCCACTCCTTTCCTGCCTTGCCATGGTCTTACAATGACCACATCCCTCCACTGTCGAAGCTTCTGCCTGGTGGCCTCTCTTCCATGGCTCCATCATTGACATGGCTCCACTAGCACAATTCTTTCTCCTCTTCTCTTTAGGAAATATCTTTCTGGCTCTGCTAGTCCCCAGTGCTTCTCCATCTCCTGTTGGTTTCTTTAACATCATTCAAATTTTGGTAAACAGTTTCTTCCATAAATGCTTTTCAGTTAAAACCTTTGAGTTTGCCATCATTTTTGCTAGGACCCTAGCTGATGCACTTGGACAGCTTTGGCCAGGCATTGTATGTGCTTTGGTATATTATGAATGGCTTTTTGAATCCTGTCTTAATTTGGGTAATCAGAAGCATATTCTACAGCAAATATTCCATAGCAAGTAATTTATTGGGAAGTGTAGAAGTCCAGCAGGGAGTAGAGAAATGAGCTAGAAGGGAAATCACTGAATAAAGGGTGTGTCTATAAAATTAGCTATTACTGGAGAAAACTGGAGCTTAATTCCTTGGGCAGATTCTGGGAAATAATTCAAAATATGCTTCTCAAAGTTATCCAACCCAAAGAGCAAGGTTGCTCATGTACTCATACATCAATCGCTATTAGTCATTTGGTTAAGCTTTGCCCTCAGAGGAGCACTAACTCTCCCCTGCCCTGTCCCACTCCCACAGTCAGGAAGCTTCCTGTAAATTCAGTAGGGCCCTTAAGGTAATGAATTAAAGATAATGGCAGATGGTATACTGGTAGTGTACTGAAGGATATGGGCAAAGTACTATAGCTTAAAAAGCTATAATTTTGTGCTACATTTTTTTTTCACAAATATGTGAGACCAGTTTTTCTTTACCCTTAGGGATACTCTCTAAGAGCTGAGTATTTTAAGTCTATCCACTTTTCTGTAATTTGAGGGAATGGCAGTTATTAAATGGTGGGTAGGAAGGAGAAGAATATGACTGAGGCAATATTCTTTATTTATTGCAATATCCTGCCTCTATTCTCTCTTCTGAGTTTTCAAAAGCGGTTTTTACCAGTTTTCACTCCACTTACTTCCATATGTGAAGGTTGACAGCAGGCAGTGGGATGGGGCTGGGAGGAATTAAAGGTGGGGAAGAAGAATTGCAGAGGTGGCTCCAGCATGTTCCCTGTTGAACAGGTAACCTTAGAGCATTTATTTTTTATCATCAAAAATCAGTTCCATAGTACACTTTACTTATTACATCTATTTCTTCCCAGATGTTTTCACTACTCACCAGTCAGAAGGACAAAAACATAAAGATGTCCAGTCAGTTTTGCCTTTTTTAGACCTAAAACATTGGTAATATTAAAGGATACTTATTAAAAGAGGGTATAATCATGACTCAAGTAGATATAAAATAAATGCAAGCCAAAGATTTTATTTAACTCATTAATTAATAAGGGAACCTGTAAGGTGATGAAACCTGTTCAAACTAGAATTCAAAATATCACATACATGTAGGCAGATAAGAAATGCAAAATGGATTTATACATAGACAAAACCTAGAAAACTGGTCAGAATCCACAGGGTTATAATCAATTGCATTACACTGGACATAATTTATACTTTTATAGAAAAAAGCATTTGCATTGCTATCACTTCCATGCAAATTATAGACTGTAATTCAAAAACAGTGAGAGGACCTGGAAGAGAGCACTAGACAGGACAATCAATATAATCTTTTAATTTTTATTTTTCAAAAATCTGTTTCAAAGGACTTCACATTTTTTTTGACAGTTCAGTATTGTGAGGGTTTAGCAGACTGATCTGTATGTTTTCTGGAGCATGATGGTTAAGAACTTACCTTGCTCTGCTGTTCTGTCTGCATAAGAATATAAGAGCCTTCTGTTTCTTCCTCAGGTGCAAAGCTTGTTGATGGTGGTAGCTGTGGTTGATTGCATTACCTTATACCTCTTTTTGTTTGATTGTTGTGGATGACTTTTTCCTGATATTTGCTATTTATTTTTGCTAATTTTGTGAAGTATTAGAGATGGATGATTTTGTAACTCATTTTCAATCTATTATCCTAACTAGAAACTTCTCCTAAAAACACTAACCCACAATGACCTCTCCATTTACTTGTTTCTAAAACAAAAAATGTATTACCCATTTTGATAACAATATTATCTTGGAGAGTGGTATGACTGTATGTCCCTTTAACCTGTACATTCAGGACAAAAGTCAAGGCAAAGACAAATCCTCTGAGTAATTCAAGGTCCCTGCGGCTGCCCCGGATTTAGCCCAGCTTCAAGGATCACAATGAAACACTAAGGGGATGCTCTCAGGTCATTCTTCTACTGCCTGCTTTCATTCAACCATTTCTAAATCTGAGTATTCAGGATATTTTGACTCATGCACTTTCTTCAAATACTAATTCTGAGGATGTCACTTCTATCCAACTGTAATTTTCCTCTGCAGGAAATTTAACACTATTTCCTTTTATTCCTGTAGCCAAACCATTGCTTATGTCATATTGATAAATTTCTCTCAAAACCTAAAGTATATAAATGAGGAAAATGTCTGTTAACAACATACAGTTAAACTGCACTTGACACAACCAGTGGGTTTTGTCTGGAATATATATTATCTGACTGGCTTTCCATAAGCTTAATAAAGCTTAGGTTGTTTTTCTGTCTACCACTAAAAGTTCAAGTTTTGTTTTCAAATTTCTCAATATTTATCCAGTGTTAAGGAATATTCTTTTTTTTTATTATTATACTTTAAGTTCTAGGGTACATGTGCATATGTGCAGGTTTGTTACATATGTATACTTATGCCATGTTGGTGTGCTGCACCCATCAACTCGTAAGCACCCAACAATTCATCATTTATATCATGTATAACTCCCCAATGCAATCCATCCCTCCTCCCCCCTCCCCATGATAGGCCCCAGTGTGTGATGTTCCCCTTCCCGAGTCCAAGTGATCTCATTGTTCAGTTCCCACCCATGAGTGAGAACATGCGGTGTTTGGTTTTCTGTTCTTGTGATAGTTTGCTAAGAATGATGGTTTCCAGCTGCATCCATGTCCCTACAAAGGACGCAAACTCATCCTTTTTGATGGCTGCATAATATTCCATGGTGTATATGTGCCACATTTTCTTAATCCAGTCTGTCACAGATGGACATTTGGGTTGATTCCAAGTCTTTGCTATTGTGAATAGTGCCGCAATAAACATACGTGTGCATGTGTCTTTGTAGTAGAGTAATTTATAATCCTTTGGGTATATACCCAGTAGTGGGATGGCTGGGTCATATGGTACATCTAGTTCTAGATCCTTGAGGAATCGCCATACTGTTTTCCATAATGGTTGAACTAGTTTACAATCCCACCAACAGTATAAAAGTGTTCCTATTTCTCCACATCCTCTCCAACACCTGTTGTTTCTTGACTTCTTAATGATCGCCATTCTAACTGGTGTGAGATGGTATCTCATTGTGGTTTTGATTTGCATTTCTCTGATGGCTAGTGATGATGAGCATTTTTTCATGTGTCTGTTGGCTGTATGAATGTCTTCTTTTGAGAAATGTCTGTTCATATCCTTTGCCCACTTTTTGATGGGGTTGTTTGTTTTTTTCTTGTAAATTTGTTTGAGTTCTTTTAGATTCTGGATATTAGACCTTTGTCAGATGAGTAGGTTGCAATTATTTCCTCCCATTCTGTAGGTTGCCTGTTCACTCTGATGGTAGTTTCTTTAGCTGTGCAGAAGCTCTTTAGTTTAATTAGATCCCATTTGTCAATTTTGGCTTTTGCTGCCGTTGCTTTTGGTGTTTTAGACATGAAGTCCTTGCCCATGCCTATGTCCTGAATGGTACTACCAAGATTTTCTTCTAGGGTTTTTATGGTATTAGGTCTAACATTTAAGTCTCTAATCCATCTTGAATTAATCTTCGTATAAGGGGTAAGGAAAGGATCCAGTTTCAGCTTTCTACTTATGGCTAGCCAATTTTCCCAGCACCATTTATTGAATAGGGAATCCTTTCCCCATTTCTTGTTTCTCTCAGGTTTGTCAAAGATCAGATGACTGTAGATGTGTGGTATTATTTCTGAGGACTCTGTTCTGTTCCATTGGTCTATATCTCTTTTGTGGTACCAGTACCATGCTGTTTTGGTTACTGTAGCCTTGTAGTATAGTTTGAAGTCAGGTAGCGTGATGCCTCCAGCTTTGTCCTTTTGACTTAGGATTGTCTTGGCAATGTGGGCTCTTTTTGGTTCCATATGAACTTTAAAGCAGTTTTTTCCAATTCTGTGAAGAAAGTCATTGGTAGCTTAATGGGGATGGCATTGAATTATAAATTACCTTGGGCAGTATGGCCATTTTCACGATATTGATTCTTCCTATCCATGAGCATGGTATGTTCTTCCATTTGTTTGTGTCCTCTTTTATTTCACTGAGCAGTGGTTTGTAGTTCTCCTTGAAGAGGTCCTTCACATCCCTTGTAAGTTGGATTCCTAGGTATTTTATTCTCTTTGAAGCAATTGTGAATGGAAGTTCATTCATGATTTGGCTCTCTGTTTGTCTGTTACTGGTGTATAAGAATGCTTGTGATTTTTCCACATGAATTTTGTATCCTGAGACTTTGCTGAAGTTGCTTATCAGCTTAAGGAGATTTTGGGCTGAGACGATGGGGTTTTCTAAATATACAATCATGTCATCTGCAAACAGGGACAATTTAACTTCTTCTTTTCCTAACTGGAAACCCTTGATTTCTTTCTCTTGCCTGATTGCCCTAGCCAGAACTTCCAACACTCTATTGAATAGAAGTGGTGAGAGAGGGCATCCCTGTCTTGTGCCAGTTTTCAAAGGGAATTTTTCCAGTTTTTGCCCATTCAGTATGATATCAGCTGTGGGTTTGTCATAAATAGCTCTTATTATTTTGAGGTACGTTCCATCAATACCGAATTTCTTGAGAGTTTTCAGCATGAAGGGCTGTTGAATTTTGTCAAAAGCCTTTTCTGCATCTCTTGAGATAATCATGTGGTTCTTGTCTTTGGTTCTGTTGATATGCTGGATTACGTTTATTGATTTGCGAATGTTGAACTAGCCTTGCATCCCAGGGACGAAGCCCACTTGATCATGGTGGATAAGCTTTTTGATGTGCTGCTGAATCCGGTTTGCCAATATTTTATTGAGAATTTTTGCATCGATGTTCATCAGGGATATTGGTCTAAAATTCTCTTTTTTTGTTGTGCCTGCCAGGCTTTGGTATCAGGATGATGTTGGCCTCATAAAATGAGTTAGGGAGGATTCCCTCTTTTTCTATTGATTGGAATAGTTTCAGAAGGAATGGTACCAGCTCCTCCTTGTACCTCTGGTAGAATTCAGCTGTGAATCCATCTGGTCCTGGACTATTTTTGGTGGGTAGGCTATTAATTATTGCCTCAATTTCAGAGCCTGCTATTGGTCTATTCAGGGATTCAACTTCTTACTGGTTTAGTCTTGGGAGAGTGTAAGTGTCCAGGAAATTATCCATTTCTTCTAGATTTTCTAGTTGATTTGCGTAGAGGCATTTATGGTATTCTCTGATGGTAGTTTGTATTTCTGTGTGGTCAGTGGTGATATCCCCTTTATCATTTTTTATTGCGTCTATTTGATTCCTCTCTCTTTTCTTCTTTATTAGTCTTGCTAGTGGTCTGTCAATTTTGTTGATCTTTTCAAAAAACCAACTCCTGGATTCATTGATTTTTTGGAGGGTTTTTTGTGTCTCTATCTCCTTCAGTTCTGCTCTGTTCTTAGTTATTTCTTGCCTTCTGCTAGCTTTTGAATGTGTTTGCTCTTACTTCTCTAGTTCTTTTAATTGTGATGTTAGAGTGTCAATTTTAGATCTCTCCTGCTTTCTCTTGTGGGCATTTAGTGCTATAAATTTCCCTCTACACACTGCTTTAAATGTGTCCCAGAGATTCTGGTATGTTGTATCTTTGTTCTCATTGGTTTCAAAGAACATCTTTATTTCTGCTTTCATTTCGTTATGTACCCAGTAGTCATTCAGGAGCAGGTTGTTCAGTTTCCATGTAGTTGAGTGGTTTTGATTGAGTTTCTTAGTTCTGAGTTCTAGTTTGATTGCACTGTGGTCTGAGAGACAGTTTGTTATAATTTCTGTTCTTGTACATTTGCTGAGGAGTGCTTTACTTCCAATTATGTGGTCAATTTTGGAATAAGTGCGATGTGGTGCTGAGAAGAATGTATATTCTGTTGATTTGGGGTGGAGAGTTCTATAGATGTCTATTAGGTCCGCTTGGTGCAGAGATGAGTTCAATTCCTGGATATACTTGTTAACTTTCTGTCTCGTTGATCTGTCTAATGTTGACAGTGGAGTGTTGAAGTCTCCCATTATATTGTATGGGAGTTTAAGTCTCTTTGTAAGTCTCTAAGGACTTGCTTTATGAATCTGGGTGCTCCTGTATTGGGTGCATATATGTTTAGGATAGTTAGCTCTTCCTGTTGAATTGATCCGTTTACCATTATGTAATGGCCTTCTTTGTCTCTTTTGATCTTTGATGGTTTAAAGTCTGTTTTATCAGAGACTAGTATTGCAACCCCTGCTTTTTTTTGTTCTCCTTTTGCTTGGTAGATCTTCCTCCATCCCTTTATTTTGAGCCTATGTATGTCTCTGCATGTGAGATGGGTCTCCTGAATACAGCAGACTGATGGGTCTTGCCTCTTTATCCAGTTTGCCAGTCTGTGTCTTTTCATGGAGCATTTAGTCCATTTACATTTAAGGTTAATATTGTTATGTGTGAACTTGATCCTGCCATTATGATATTAACTGGTTATTTTGCTCGTTAGTTGATGCAGTTTCTTCCTAGCCTCAATGGTCTTTACATTTTGGCATGTTTTTGCAATGGCTGGTACCGGTTGTTCCTTTCCATGTTTAGGGTTTCCTTCAGGGTCTCTGGTAAGGCAGGCCTGGTGGTGACAAAATCTCTAAGCATTTGCTTATCTGTAAAGGATTTTATTTCTCCTTCACTGATGAAACTTAGTTTGGCTGGATATGAAATTCTGGGTTGAAAATTCTTTTCTTTAAGAACATTGATATTGGCCCCCACTCTCTTCTGGCTTGGAGAGTTTCTGCTGAGAGATCTGCTGTTAGTGTGATGGGCTTCCCTTTGTGGGTAATCCGACCTTTCTCTCTGGCTGCCCTTAACATTTTTTCCTTCATTTCAACTTTGGTGAATCTGGCAACTATGTGTCTTGGAGTTGCTCTTCTGGAGGAGTATCTTTGTGGCATTCTCTGTATTTCCTGAATTTGAATGTTGGCCTGCCCTACTAGGTTGGGGAAGTTCTCCTGGATGATATCCTGAAGAGTGTTTTCCAACTTGGTTCCATTTTCCCCCTCACTTTCAGGCACCCCAATCAGACATAGATTTGGTCTTTTTCCATAATCCCATACTTCTTGCAGGCTTTGTTCATTTCTTTTTCTTCTTTTTTCTTTTGGTTTCTCTTCTCACTTCACTTCATTCTTTTGATCCTCAATCACTGATACTCTTTCTTCCAGTTGATCGAGTCGGTTACTGAAGCTTGTGCATTTGTCACGTATTTCTTGTGTCTTGGTTTTCATCTCTGTCATTTCATTTATGACCTTCTCTGCATTAATTAGTCTAGCTGTTAATTCTTCCACTCTTTTTTCAAGATATTTAGTTTCTTTGCGCTGGGTACGTAATTCCTCCTTTAGCTCTGAGAAGTTTGATGGACTGAAGCCTTCTTCTCTCATCTCGTCAAAGTCATTCTCTGAGCAGCTTTGATCCGTTCCTCGTGATGGGCTGCGCTCCTTTGCAGGGGGAGATGCGCTCTTATTTTTCGAATTTCCAGCTTTTCTGCCCTGCTTTTTCCCCATCTTTGTGGTTTTATCTGTCTCTGTTCTTTGATGATGGTGACGTACTGATGGGGTTTTGGTATAGGTGTCCTTCCTGTTTGATAGTTTTCCTTCTGACAGTCAGGACCCTCAGCTATAGGTCTGTTGGAGATTGCTTGAGGTCCACTCCTGACCCTGTTTGCCTGGGTATCAGCAGCAGAGGTTGCCAAAGATAGAATATTGCTGAATAGCGAGTATACCTGTCTGATTCTTCCTTTGGAAGCTTCCTCTCCGGGGTGTACTCCACCCTGTGAGGTGTGGGGTGTCAGACTGCCCCTAGTGGGGGATGTCTCCCAGCTAGGCTACACAGGGGTCAGGAACCCACCTGAGCAGACAGTCTGTCCGTTCTCAGATCTCAACCTCCACGTTGGGAGATCCACAGCTCTCCCCAAAGCTGTCAGACAGAGTCGTTCGCGTCTGCACAGGCCCCCGCTGCTTCCCCTGTTGGTCTTCAGCTGTGTGCTGTCCCCAGAGGTGGAGTCTACCAGGAATATTCCTATACCAACTCTGCCCATTATATAACTGATATCAAATAATTTCTCATTATCACCCATTCATTTTATCATACACCAATTATATAAGAAATATATTAAAGAGGTAAAAATTATAGAATACTAATTCCTATTGTTATCCACACTTATGATGAAATCGGTATTGCCAACGCTGAGCTGCTCCCCAACAGAGCTTCTAAGAGAGAAAAAGTAGTTTTCTATTGATTTCTATCACTGTCCCATGCAGTAGGTATGCAAAAAAAGGAGCTGGTATTCTGTCTTTTTAAAAGAGTATCTATTAAACACTTTTATGGTGTCCAGCATGATTGTCAGGATTGAAGTGTGATAAGAAACTCAATGGCAATAGGTAACTGGGGACTAGCCAACCTCAGGAGTAAAGTTACTTTTCCTAAATACTTGAGGCATATTTCACACATACACACACACATACACACAAACACACACACAGAAACTTAAAACATTTTTTTTGAGATGGAGTCTCACTCTGTCACCCATGTTGGAGTACAGTGGTGCGATCTCAGCTCACTGCAACCTCTGCCTCATGGGTGCAAGCTATTCTGCTGCCTCAGCACCCTGAGTAGCTGAGACTACAGGCACATGTCACCACACCTGGCTAATTTTTGCATTTTTAGTAGAGACAGGGTTTCACCATGTTGGCCAGGCTGGTCTTGAACTCCTGACCGCAGGTGATACGCCTGCCTCAACCTCCCAAAGTGGTGGGATTAAGGCATGAACCACCAGGCCCAGCTCTAAAGTGTGTATTTGTGGCATTGACATTTTAGAAGAGAAGTGGCTGCAAATTAAATTTTCAATTTGGATTTGTCATGCTTAGTATGTTCCTTTCTATGCTCTCCTACCTTGCTCATCTACTAATATCTGTTCTAATTAAGAATCTGGTTATCAGTAATGGAAATCTTAGTTTGAGAGTAAATCATTGTGTTACTTTCTCCCAGGAAAACTTCACTTTAAAGCTTAAATCTAATAGTAGAATGAATGAGTAGCCTACTGTTGTAAATATTTAGCAGTAGCAGATGGGGAATGTTTTTGGAAAGCATGAGAGAGGTCCAGATATACCTGAAACCACAAGACATAGGCAGATCTATGAGACCAGTCCTTTTAAACTCAAAAATGTTCTTAAAATACAGAAAAAAACTAATGTTATTCTCTGGTTTTAGTAGATCAAGTTTTCAAATAAGTTGTTTTATTTAGTTGTCACTTCCCCTTTGATTCTAAAATACATGTCTTCTTCCCTAGATCTAAACCCTCCATCAAAAAATCAGAAATATGGTATAATACAGTTAAGCTATACTATGCTCAAATTTTTTCTCTGGTTCATTTCTATTATCGCCTGTTTACATGTTTCTGTCTAAAGGAAATATTACTAAGGCAGTGAGAGATGATGTTTGTTCTGTAGTATACAAACACCTAACAATTTCTAGCAATAAAACAAATAATATATATTTAAGGTGACAACCTATATTTGAAACATGCTATAAAGCACTTAGCCTAAATTATACTATGTAGATGAATACTATAAAAACAAGTATAGTGCTACTTTATTTTGAATTTTTAAAAAGGCTTCTTTATGGAAGAAACAATTCAATTATTAAGCATCTGTCATTTTCCCCTCACACTAATAAGTTTATCATTGGTTTGCAAGTTAAAATCAGAGCCTAAGACTCTTTCATTTCCCAGAGCTGAAAACCACAGTACGAGAGATTTGTAAAGCATACACAAGCTTCAATAGCTGATTTGATCAAGTGGAAGAAAGGATATCAGTGAATGAAGATCAAATTAATGAAATAAAACAAGAAGACAAGTTTAGAGAAAAAAGAGTGAAAAGAAACAAACAAAGCCTCCAAGAAATATGAGACTATGTGAAAAGAACAAATCTACATTTGACTGGTCTACTGGAAAGCGACAGGGAGAATGGAACCAAGTTAGAAAACACTCTTCAGGATATTATCCAGGAGAACTTCCCCAACTTAGCAAGGCAGACAACATTAAAATTCAGGAAATACTGAGAACACCACAAAGATACTCCTTGAGAAGAGCAACCCCAAGCCCCATAATTGTCAGATTCACCAAGGTTGAAATGAAGAAAAAAAAGGTTAAGGGAAGCCAGAAAGAAAGATTGGGTTACCCACAAAGGGAAGCCCATCAGACTAATAGCAGATCTCTTGGCAGAAACCCTACAAGTCAGAAGAGAGTGGGGGTCAATATTCAACATTCTTAAAGAAAAAAATTTTAAACCCAGAATTTTATTTCCAGCCAAATTAAGCTTCATAAGTGAAGGAGAAATAAAATCCTTTAAAGACAAGCAAATGCTGAGTGATTTTGTCACCACCAGCCCTTCCTTACAAGAGCTTCTGAAGGAAGCATTAAACATGGAAAGGGACAGCCAGTATCAGCCACTGCAAAAACATGCCAAATTGTAAAGACCATCGATGCTATGAAGAAGCTGCATCAATTAATGGGCAAAATAACCAGCTAGCATAATCATGACAGGATCCAATTCACACACAACAATATTAACCTTAAAAGTAAATGGGCTAAATGCCCCACTTAAAAGACACAGACTGGCAATTGGATAGTCAGACCCATCGGTGTGCTGTATTTAGGAGACTCATCTCACATGCAAAGACACACATAGGCTCAAAGTAAAGGGATGGAGGAAGATCTACCAAGCAAATCAAAAGCAGAAAAAAAAGCAAGGGTTGCAATCCTGGTCTCTGATAAAACAGACTTTAAACCAACAAAGATCAAAAGAGACAAAGAAGGCCATTACATAATGGTAAAGGAATCAATTCAACAAGAAGAGCTAACAGGAGCACCCAGATTCATAGATAAAGTTCTTAGAGCCCTACATAGAGACTTAGATTCCCACACAATAATAGTGGGAGACTTTAACACCCCACTGTCAATATTAGACAGATCAATGAGACAGAAAAATTAACAAGCATATCCAGGACTTGAATTCAGCTTTGGACCAAGTGGACCTAATAGACATCTAAAGAACTCTCCTCCCCAAATCAACTGAATATACATTCTTTTCAGCACCACATCACACTTATTCTAAAATTGACCATATAATTAGGAATAAAACACTCCTCAGCTAATGTAAAAGAACAGAAATCACAGCAAACTGTCACTTGGATCACAGTGAAATCAAATTAGAACTCAGGATTAAGAAACTCACTCAACAAATGCACAACTAAATGGAAACTGAACAACCTGCTCCTGAATGACTACTGGGTAAGTAACAAAATGAAGGTAGAAATAAAGATGTTCTTTGAAATCAATGAGAACAAACACACAAGTACCCAGAATCTCTGGGACACATTGAAAGCAGTGTGTAGAGGAAAATTTATAGCACTAAATGCCCATAAGAGAAAGCAGGAAAGATAAAAAACTGACACTCTAACATCACAATGAAAAGAACTAGAGAGGCAAGAGCAAACAAATTCAAAAGTTAGCAGAAGTTAGACATGAAATAACTAAGATCAGAGCAGAAATGGAGGAGATAGAGACACAAAAAACCTTTAAAAAAATGAATGAATCTCGGAGCTGGTTTTTTGAAAAGATCAACACAATAGATAGACCACTAGCAAGACTAATAAAGAAGAAAAGAGAGAAGAATCAAATAGATGCAATAAAAAATGATAAAGGGGATATTCAGTTTTTTAATATAGGCCCCAGTTTGCTTTGAAATGTTACTTCACAGGTTCTACAAAAAGAGTATTTACAACCTGCTGAATCAAAAGAAAGGCTTAACTGTGAGAATGAAATGCAAACATCACAAAGCGGTTTCACAGATAGCTTCTTAATAGCTTTTATTTTGGGATATTCGGTATTTCATTATAGGCCTCAATGGGCTTTGAAATGTCCCCTCCAAGATTCTACAAAAACAGTGTTTCCAACCTGCTGAATCAAAAAAATGTTTAACTTTTTAAACTGAAGGCACTCATCAAAAAGCAGTTTCACCGATAGCTTCTTTCTAGTTTTTATCACGGGATATTTGGTTGTCACTATAGGCCTCAGTGGGTTCTGAAATGTCACTTTGCAGATTCTAAGAAAAGAGTGTTTCTAACCTATTGAATCAAAGAAAAGTTTAAGTCTGTGAGCTAAATCCACGCATCACAAAGCAGTTTCACAGATAGCATCTTTCTGCATTTTATCAAGGGATATTGGTTTTTTTTGCTATAGGCTCCAATGAGCTCTGAAATGCCCTTTCACAAGTTCTACAAAAACAGTGTTTCCAAACTGCTAAATGTAAAGAAAGGTTACACTGTAGAGTTAATTCACACATTATAGCAGTTTCACAAATAGCTTATTTCTACTTTTTGTTGGGGGATATTCAGTTGTTCAATATAGGCCTCAGTGAGCTCTGAAATATCCTTTCTCAGATTCTAGAAAAACAGTGTTTCCAACCTGCTGAATGTGAAGAAATGTTTCCCTCTGTGAGCTGAATCCACAAATCACTAAGCAGTTTTACAGATAGTTTCTTTCTATTTGTTATCACAGGATATCTGTTTTTCAATATAGACATCCATGGGCTTAGAAATGTCCCTTGGCAGATCCTATGAAAACAGTTTTTCCAAACTGCTGAATGCAAAGAAAATTTAACTCTGTGAGCTGCCTCCACACATCACAAAGTGGTTGTGCAGATAACTTCTTTCTAGTTTTCATGGTGGAATATTTGTTTTTTTACTACAGGTGCCAGTGAGCTCCAAAGTGTCCCTGCACAGATTCTACAAAAAGAGTATTTCCAACATGCTGAGTTTAGAGAAAGTTTTCTCAGTGAGCTGAATTCACACATCACAAAGCAATTTCACAGACAATTTCTTCCTAGCTTTTATCTAGAGAAATTCGGTTTTTCACTATAGGACTCAATGAGCTCTGAAATGTCCCTTCACAGATTCTACAAAAACGGTCTTTCCAACCTGCTGAATGTAAAGAAAGCTTTGACTTTATGAGCTTAATCCACACATCACAAAGTAATTTCACAGATATCTTCTTTATAGTTTTTATCACAGGATATTCTGTTTTTCACTATAGACCACAGTGAGCTTTGAAATGTCCCTTCTCAGATTCTACAAAAACAGTGTTTTCAACCTGCTTAACACACAAAAAAGGTTTCACTTTATGAGCTGAATCCACCCAGCAAAAAGTGGCCGTTTCACAGATAGCTTCTTCTAGCTTTCGTTGCAGAATATTTGGTTTTTTTGCTATAACCTCAGTGAGCTTCAAAATGCCCCAGTACAGATTCTAAAAAACCAGTGTTTCCAACATGCTGAGTATAAAGAAATGTTTACCTCTGTGAGCTGAATCCATCCATCACAAAGCAATTGCACAGGGAACTTCTTTCTAGTTGTTATCTTGAGATATTTAGTTTTTCACTATAAGACTCAGTGAACTCTGAAATGTCCCTTCACAAATTCTACAAAAACAGTGTTTCCAACCTGGTGAATATAAAGAAAAGTTTAATTATGTGAGCTAAATTTACACATCACACAGCAGTTTCAGAGATAACTTCTTTCTAGTTTCTATCCTGTGTTATTCAGTTTTTCACTGTAGTGCTCAGTGAGCTCCAAAATGTCCCTACTCATATTCTACAAAAACAATGTTACCAACCTGCTGATGTAAAGAAAGTTTAACTCTATGATCTTAATCCACACACCACAAAGTGGTTTCTTAGATAACTTTTTTCGAGTTTTTATCACGGGTTATTCAGTTTTTCACTATAGGCCTCAGTGAGCTCTGAAATGTCCCTTCACAGATTCTACAAAAGCAGTGCTTCCAATGTTAAAAAAAAGTTTTCACTTTATGAGATGAATTCACAAATTACAAACTGGTTTCACACATAGCTTCTTTCTAGTTATTATCTTTGGATATTCTGTTTTTCACTATATGCCTCAGTGAGCTTTGTAATGTCTCTTTGCACATGCAACCAAATCAGTGTTTTCAACGTGCTGACTATAAAGAAAGGTTAACTCTGTGAGCCGAATCCACACTTTGTCCCTTTTGATGTACAAAGTAGTTTCACTGACAGCTTGTATCTTGTTTTTATCTTGAGATATTCACTTTTCACTCTGGGACACAGTGAGCTTTGAAATGTCCCTTCATGGATTCTACAAAAACAGTGTCTCCAACCTGCTGAATGTAAAGAAAAGTTTAACTCTGTGAGCCGAATCCACATATCACACAGCAGTTTCACAGATAGCTTTTTTCTAGTGTTTATCCTGGGATATTTAGTTTTTTACTATAGTCCTCAGTGAGTTCCAAAATGTCCCTTTTCAGATCCTACAAAAACAGTGTTTCCAACTTGCTGAATATAAAGAAAGGTTTCACTTTATGAGCTGAATCCACACCTCACAAAGGTCTTACAGATAGCTTCTTTCTAGTTTCTATTGTGGGATATTTGGTTTTTCACTATAGGCCTCAGTGAGCTCCAGAATGTCCCTTTGCAGATTCTACAAACACAGTGTGTCCAACCTGCTGAAGGTAAAGAAAGGTTCAAACAGGGGAGCTGAATATACACATCACAAAGCGGTTTCACAGATGGCTTCTTTTTAGTTTTTATCCCAGGATATTCGGCTTTTCACTATAAGCCTCAGTAAGCTCCAAAATGTCCTATTGCAGATTCTACAAAAACAGAGTTTCCAACTTGCCAAACTAAAGAAAGGTTTCACCTTATGAGCGGAATCCACATATCAAAAAGCAGTTTCACAGATAGCTTCTTTCTAGTTTATATCATGGGATAGCCCATTTTTCACTATAGGCCTCATGAAACTCAGAAAAGTGCCTTTGCAGATAATTCAAAAACAGTGCTTCAACTCTGCTGAATGCAAGGAAATATTTAATAGTGTGAGCTGAATTTACACATCACAAAGGAGTTTCACAGATAACTTCTTTCTTGTTTTTATTGTGAGATATTCGGTTTTTCACTATAGGCCTCATTGAGCTCTGAAATGTCCTTTAGTAGATGCCACAAAAATAGTATTTTCAACGTGCTGAATGTAAAGATAGGTTTAATTTGGTAAGCTGAATCCATATACTACAAAGCTTTTCACAGATAGCTTCTTTGTAGCTTTTATCCCAGGATACAGTGTTTTTCACTTCAGGCCTCAGTGAGCTTTGAAATGTCTCTTTGCAAGTTATAGAAAAATAGTTTCCAACCAGCTGAATGCAAAGTATGTTTCACTCGATGAGTAGAATCCACACATCACAAAGCAGTTTCACAGATAGCTTCTTTCTAGTTTATTTCCATGAGATTTTTGGTTTTTCACTCTAGGCCTCAGTAAGCTCTGAAATGTCCCTTTGCAGATTCTCCAAAAACAGTGTTTCCAACCTGTTGAATATAAAGAAAGGTGTGTCTTTTTGAGTTGAATTCACACATCACAAAGTGGTTTCACAGATAGCTTCTTTCAAGATTTATCCTGGTATATTTGGTTTTTCACTATGGGCCTCAGTGAGCTTCGAAATGTTGCTTTGCAGATTCCTCAAAAACAGTGCTTCTAACCTTGTGAATGTAAAGAAAGGTTTCACTCTGTGAGCTGAATCTACACATTACAAAGCAGTTTCACAGATAGCTTCCTTCTAGTTTTTATCACAGGATATTCAGTTTTTCACTATAGGCATCCATGGGCTCCAATATGTCCCCTCAGTGATCCTACAAAAACAGTTTTTCCAACCTGCTGAGTGTAAAGAAAGGTTTAACTCTGTGAGCTGAATCCACACATCACAAAGCTGTTTCACAGGTGACTATTTTCTAGTATTTATTGTGGATTATTCTGTTTCTCACTATAGGCCACAGAGAGCTCCAAAATGTCCCTTTGCAGATTCTACAAAACCAGTGTTTCCAACCTGTGGAATATAAAGAAAGGTTTAAATCTGTGAGCTGAATCCACACATCACAAAGTTGTTTTCACAGGTAGTTTCTTTCTAGTTTTTATTGTGAGATATTCAGTTTTTCACTATAGACCTCAGTAAACTCTGAAATGTCCCTTCGCAGATTCTACAAAAACAGCGTCTCCAACCTGCTGAATGTAAGGAAAGGTTTAAATCTGTAGACTGAATCCACACATCACACAGCAGTTTCATAGATCTCTTCTTTCTAGTTTTATCGTGGGATATTCATTTTTTTCCTATAGGTCTCAGTGTGCTCTGAAATGTCCCTTCACAGGTTCTATAGAAACAGTGTTTCTAACCTGTTGAAGGATCTGTGAAGGTACATTTTGGAACACATGTTGGCCCATAGTGAAAAACAGAATATCCCACGTTAAAAACTTGAAATAAGCTGCCTGTGAAACTGCTTTGTGATGTGTGGAATCAGCTCATAACATGAATCCTTTCTTTATATTCAGCAAATTTGAAATACTATTTTTTAGGATCTACGAAGAGACATTTCAGAGCTCACTGAGGCTTACAGTGAAAGACCATATATCCCACAATAAAAACTAGAAAGAAGCTGTGTACAGCCGGGCGCAGTGGCTCAAGCCTGTAATCCCAGCACTTTGGGAGGCTGAGACGGGTGGATCACGAGGTCAGGAGATCGAGACCATCCTGGCTAACACGGTGAAACCCCATCTCTACTAAAAGTACAAAAAACTAGCCGGGCGAGGTGGCTGGCACCTGTAGTCCTAGCTACTCGGGAGGCTGAGGCAGGAGAATGGTGTAAACCCAGGAGGCGGAGCTTGCAGTGAGCTGAGATCCGGCCACTGCACTCCAGCCTGGGCGGCAGAGCGAGACTCCGTCTCAAAAACGAAAGAAGGAAGAAAGAAAGAAAGAGAGAGAGAGAGAGAGAGAGAGAGAAGAGAGAGAGAAAGAAAGAAAGAAAGCAAGCAAGCAAGCAAGCTGTGTCCAGATTTGTGGGTTCTTGGTCTCACTGACTTCAAGAATGAAGCTGTGGACCCTCCTGGTGAGTGTTACAGTTCTTAAAGATGGTGTGTCCAGGGTTTGTTCTTTCAGATGTTCAGATGTGTCTGGAGTGTCTTCCTTCTGGTGGGTTCATGGTCTCACTGACTTCAGGAGTGAAGCTGCAGGCCTTCGTGGTGAGTGTTACAGCTCTTAAAGGTGGCATGTCTGGAGTTGTTCATTCCTTCTGGTGGGTTCGTGGTCTTGCTGAACTCAGGAGTGGAGCTGCACTTTTGCAGTGAGTGTTACAGCTCATAAAAGTATTGTGGACCCAGAGTGAGCAGCAGCAAGATTTATTGTAAAGAGCAAAAGAACAAAGCTTCCACAGTGTGGAAAGGGGCCCGAGTGGGTCGCCGCTACTGGCTTGGGCAGCCTGCTTTTATTCCCTTATCTGGCCCCATCCATATCCCGCTGATTGGTCCATTTTACAGAGAGTTGATTGGCCATTTTACAGAGAGTTGATTGGTCCATTTTGACAGGGTGTTGATTGGTGCATTTACAATCCTTTAGCTAGACACAAAAGTTCTCCAAGTCCCCACCAGATTAGCTAGACACAGAGCACTGATTGGTGCATTCACAAACCTTAAGCTAGACACAGAGTGCCGATTGGTGTGTTTACAAATCTTGAGCTAGAGACAAAGTGCTGATTGGTGCATTTATAATCCTTTAGCTAGATATAAAAGTTCTCCAAGTCCCCACCTGACTCAGGAGCCCAGCTGGCTTTGCCTAGCGGATCCTGTGCCAGGGCTGTGGGTAGAGCTGCCTGACAGTTCTGTGCCACGCACCTGCACTCCTTGGCTCTTGGGCAGTCAGTGAGACTGGGCGCCATGGAGCAGGGTGTGGCACCTGTCGGAGAGACTCAGGCCACGCAGGAGCCCATGGGTTGGGGGTTCAGCATGGTGGGCTGCAGGTCCCAAGCCCTGCTCTGTGGGGAGGTGGCTGAGGCCTGGTGAGAATTTGAGCATGGAGTGGGTAGACTGGCATTGCTGGGGGACCCAGTGCACCCTCTGCAGCTGCTGGCCCCAGTGCTAAGCCCCTCACTGCCCATGGCCAGTGGCGCTGGCCAGCTTCTCCGAGTGTGGGGCCCACTGAGCCTGCGCCCACCCAGAACTCACTGCTGGCCCATGAGCGTACTGTGCACAGCCCCAGTTCCCGCTCACACCTCTCCCTCCACATCTCCCTGCGAGCAGAGGGAGCCAGCTCTGCCCTCAGCCAGCCCCAGAGGGGGGCCCCCACAGCACAGTGGCAGGCTGAAGGGCTCCTTATGTGCAGCCAGAGTGGACCCCAAGGCCAAGGAGGTGCCGAGAGTGAGAGAGGGCTGCTAGCACGTTGTCACCTCTCAATCCCCTCTCTAAACAGGACACCCCAACTACTATTGGGAATTTGGCCGATGACCACTCTAGCTACTTCCTGCTGGATAGGGGTGATGAAGGGGCCCTGCAGTTGTAATATTCTCCAAAGGGGAGCTCTCTAGGCTATTGAAAGAGCCAGCAGGTCAGTCCAGGTGTCCTTGGTAGAAGTTGTTAGTTGAACTCATTTGGGGTTCCATTTGTAAGACCATCTGTAGTTTGATGGCCTCAATTCTAGAGGAAAAAAGTTTAACAAGGAGGTTAAAAATACAGAGTCCAAAGGTGAGTAACAGTAAGATGGCTGCCACAGGATCTAGAAAGGGGATAAACCATGTTGCCCAACTCCAGAGGTTGGTATAATAATTTGAAAGGTGTTGCCTCGTTTCAGAAGCGTTTTCCTGTAAATGCTGGGTGGCATCTCATACTATCTCTGACTGGTTAGTGTAAAAACAATGCTCTTCCCCTAAGGGGGTGCAGAGTCTTCCTTTCTCAGCAGTGAGGAAGTTTAGGCCTTGGCAGTTTTGGAGAGTCACTGCTGCCAAATAAGCTATTTGGGATTGCAGAGTAAGGATAGATTTTGTTATTTCTTGTAAACTGTCTGAGAGGGAGATATCAGTTGAAGTTCCACATAAGAATATGTCTTGGCTGAGTAGACAGAAATTTACCCTGGCTTTTAAAGGAATAGTGTACACACTGTTTTTTCTTTACTGCTTCTCTTTCTCTTTGACTTCTCCTTTGTCTCCCTCTTTCTCTCTTTCTGACTCCCTCTTTGTCTGTCTCTTGCTCTCTCTCTAGACTGTCTTTCTGTCTCTTCGTTTCTGTCTCCTTTTTTAAATCTCTCTGTTTCTTCCTCTCTCTCTCTTTCTCTGACTTTCTGTCTTTTCTTTCTGCTGCCTCTGCCAGCTGCTCATGCTGCTGTTTTCCCCTCTCCTTCCCATTTTGATGACTTTGGCAGTGTAAGACTGCCACCTCCTTGGGTTTTTGCACTGCATGCAATAACTCCATAATTTCCTTGTGGTATTTAATGGGGGTTCCCCTAGAGGTTAGGAACTCCCTTTCTTTCCATATTGCAGCATCGGCATGTAGGATTAGATAAGCATACTTGGTGTCTGTATACACATTTATTCTTTTTCCCTTGCCCAGTTCTAAGACTTGGGGGGGGGGGAACAGAAGGGTAACTTGTTCCCCATATTAATGTAGATAATAGCTCCAGTTTTGGCTATTACATCCCTCCCTAATAAGGGTGTGGGACTTTCAGGCATAACAGGAAAGGTATGTGAAAAGAGCAAAGTCTCCCAATTACAACTGAGGGGGTGGGAGAAATACCTGGTTACAGGCTCTCCCAGGATTCCTCAGATGGTAATGGACCTTAAGGACAGTCATCCAGGACATGAGATTAACACTGAGAAGGCAATGTCAGTGTCCAGGAGGAAGTCAATTTCCTGGCCCTCCATGGTTAAACATACCTGGGGCTCAGTGAGGGTGATGACATGAGCTTGCCCTTGCCCCAGGAATCCTCAGTCCTGTTGTTGGATCATCTGGTTGGGGGCTTCTGACCAAGAGAACCTTCATCCTCTGGGGCAGTGCACCTTCTAGTGATTGCCTCAACATAGTGTACATTGAAGAGGGGGCAGCTTCTTTTTTAAAATCTCCTAGTAAACCACACTGATAACAAGCCCTAGTGGGTGATTGACCTGCTCAATTTTCTGTCCTCTCTGAGCCACCAAGGTTTGTTTGTCTGAGGGCCATGACTAAGGCAGTGGCCTTTCTCTGATCTTGCTTTTCCTTTTGGACCTGTTCCTCTTGGTCCCTATTATAGAACACTGAGGTTTCCAGGTTTAATAATGTCCCCAGATTTTGTTCAGGGCCCAGGGCTCAGTTTTGGAGCTTTCTCCTGATATCTGTGGCTGACTGGGTAATAAACTTATCTTTTAGAATCAATTGACCCTTGAGTGATTCAGGTGACAGGCGAGCATATTTTCTTAAGGTCTCTTGTAGCTGCTCAAGGAAGGCAGAAGGATTTTCTTCCTTTCCCTGAGTTATGGTGGACATCATTGAATAATTCATGGGCTTTTTCCTAGTTCTCCTTAGTCCTTGTAGAACATAGATCAACAGATGTTTACAACTCCAGTCCACATGAACTGAGTCAAGGTTCCAGTGGGGATCCATAATGGGGATGGCTTGCTGACTGATAGGGAATTTGTCCCTTTCTTCAGCTGTCATTCTATCATTTACTTGACTAAGATACCAGGTATCTCCAAACTCCCAGGCTGCAGCTAAAGTCTCATTTTTTTCATTAAAGGCCAGGTTTGATCTAACAATACCATGACATCTCTCCAAGTGAGGTCAAAGGTTTGCCCTAGACCCTGTTGGACATCTATGTACCTATCAGGATCATCTGAAAACTTCCCCATGTCTGCCTTGATCTGTTTTAAATCAGAGAGGGAGAAGGTGACATGTACCCAGGTTGGGTCAAATTCCCCTCCCCCTACAGCTTGAAGGAGACATAACTGATAGTCTGGGGGTTTTTGTGGTCCTTTGGAGATTTCTTTGTCTATTTCCTTCTGGGGAGGGGAGATTAGAGGAGGCTTATAATTAATAGGAAGGGGAGCTATAGGGAGACTAGGATATGGGGGTAAGCTGAGAGGTCCTCCTCTGGGATATAAATTGCAAGCTTTGCATAGTTGTGGATTCTCCTTCAATGAAAAAGAAGCTTGGACATAAGGTATTTCACTCCATTTGCCTTCCCTCTTACAGAAAAGGTCAAACTGCAGGAGATTATTGTATGTTGTATTTCCCTCAGGTAGCCATTTTTCCCCATCAGAGAGAGAATATTGGAGCCAGGCAATAGTGCAGAAAAAAAATGAGCCACCTCTTTTTCAGGGTTTGTGGGTCAAATTGGTCCCAATGGCTTAGGATGCATTTCAAGAGTGAGCCTGTTGATACCTGAGTGTTTCCCATCTGAAAGAACAAACTGCCTGCAGTTATGGTTTGTTTTGTTTCTCCCCCTCCCCAAGAACCCACAACAGTCCCTGGACCTTGCTGATTGGAATAGTTGCACTCACCAACACAGCAGTAGAAACAACCCCTGCCCAAGAACCTCCAACAGTCCCTGCACCCTGCTGATTAGAATAGTTGAGCTCACTGACGCAGCAGCAGAACACTAGTTTTCCTCCAAGACCACAAGAAAAACTGAGGAAGGTTGGATTTAGTGGCCCTTACCAATACATTCTCGAAAATCTGCACCCTAGCCTGTCCTCCCATAAAGACGTTATGTCCCAAAAATGAAGTGGAAGGCCATACCCTGATGGAAGGAAGGAATCTCTAGTGTTGGAAGAGTGACACCTTTTGTCCTCACCTATATGAAGAGAAGGGTACAATTTCTGAGACTCGCCATATCCTAGCTTCAGGAATAGCTTTTATTAGGCCTGCTTGTCTGAGGAGGGATCCTAAAATTCCAGATAGTATCCCCTACAATGGGGATTTGGGCAAAAGTTATGTCTTTCTGATTGGTGAGCCCAGGTGCCTAAAGAAGGTAACAGAGTCCTGGATTTTATATTAGAAATCATTCTTACAGGAGAAAATAGAAAAGCACCAGAGTCAGGGATTGGTTTTTAGAAGCAGGACTAGCCTTGGAGAAGGAGGTGAGAGGAAGTTTGTCTGACAGGCATTAGGACCCATGGGGCAAGTGTCAGGATAGACAGGATAGATGAGAGAATCTCACTGGGACGACAGGCCTTTGAGATTTCTGCTCATGGCTGCAGGGTCAACTAACTTGTCAGGACCCCGGTGCTGAACGGCTTTCCTCTCTGTCGACCCTCGACTCAGCCCAAAAGTACAGGAAAGTGGAAGCTGGTTCCAGGCAAACCAATGCTCCCAACTCCAAAGAGTAGTGGGTGGTTAGAGAGACCTTTCCCCAAAAGCCTGACACCTGTGTCTTTAGTCCGGTGGCCATGCTAGTTACTTTTAACTGGCCAACAGGAGCCCGGTATTTAGTCCCCATATTCTAAGGAAAAATAGGACAGAATAGCAAGCCAAAGGGGTACAATGGTACTCACTGCTTGGTGATAGGCAATAGTCTCACTGCTTGGTGATAAGTGATAGTCTCACTGCTTCGCAATAGTCTCACACTTTGGCTATCTATAAAACAACTTCATGGTTTGTGGATTCAGCACATGAAGTCAAGCCGTGCTTTAAATTCAGCAAGTTGGAAACCCTGTTTTTATAAAATCTGCAAAGGGACATTTTGGAGCTCACTGAGGCTTATAGTTAAAAAGAAAATGAATTTCCCATGAAAAAAAACTAAAAAAAAAAAACTGTCTGTGAATCACTCTGTGATATGTGGCTTCAGCTTACAGACTTAAACCTTTACTTATATTAAGCTGGTTGGAAACACTGTTTTTGTAGAATCTGTGAGGGGAGATTTTGGAGCTCACTGAGGCTTGTAGTGAGAAAACCAAATACCACACGATAAAAACTAGAAAAATGCTGTCTGTGAAACCACATTGTGATGTGTGGATTCAGCCCATAGAGTGAGACCTTTCTTTACATTCAGCAGTTGGAAACACTCTGTAGAATCTTCACAAACACATTATGAAGCTCACTGAGGCCTAAAGTGAAAAGCTGAATATCCCACTATAAATACTAGAAAGAAGATATGTGTGAAACAGCTTTGCGATGTTTGAATTCAACTCATAGAGGGAAATCTTTCTTTACACTTAGTAGGTAGAAACACTGTTTCTGTAGAATTTGTGAAAAGATATTTCGGAGCTCACTGAGGCTTTTACTGAAAAACCGAATATCCCCCTATAAAAACTAGAAAGAAGCTGTCTTTGAAAATGTTTTGTGATGTTTGGATTCAGCTCATAAAGAGAAATCTTGCTTTACATTCACCAGGTTGGAAATACTGTATTTGTAGAATCTCCAAAGGATATTTTGAAGCTCACAGAGTTCTATAGTAAGAAAGTGAATATTCCATGATAAATACTAGAAAGAAGCTATCTGTGAAACTGCTTTGTGATGTTGGATTCAGCTTACAGAGTTAAACCTCTCTTTACATTCAGGAGGTTGGAAACACTGCTTTTGTAGAATTGGCAAAGGGACATTGCAAAGATAATTGAGGCCTATAGTGAAAAACTGAGTATCTTGTGATGAAATCAAGATAGAATCTATCTGTGAAACCACTTGTGGTGTATAGAATCACTTCATAGCATGAAACCTTTCTTTATATTCAGCCGGTTGGAAACACTGTATTTGTAGGATCTGCAAAGGAACATTTCAGAGCTCAATGAGGCCCTGTGATTAAACTAGAAAGAAGCTATATGTGAAACCACTTTGTGATGTGTGGATTCAGCTCACAGAATTAAACCGTTTTTATATTCAGCAGGTTGGAAACACTGTTTTGGTATAATCTACAAAGAGACATTTCAGAGCTCATTGAGGCCAACAGAGAAAAAACAAACAACCCATTATAAAAAGCAGAAAAAAAACTATCTGTGAAACTGCTTTGTGATATGTGGAATCAGCTCTTAGTGTGAAATCTTTCTTTATATTCAGAAGGTTGGAAACACTGTTTTTGTAGGATATGCAAAGGGACATTTGAGAGCTCACTGAGGTCTATAGTGAAAAAGCAAATATTAACATGATAAAAACTAGAAAAAAGCTATCACAGAAACTGCTTTGTGAAGTGTTGATTCAGCTCATAAAATGAAACTTTTCATTGGTTTCAGCACGTTGGAAAGACTATTTTTGTATCATCTGCAAAGGTACATTTCAAAGCTCACTGAGGCTTATAGTGAAAAGCCAAATATCTCATAAAAAAAAAAAAACTAGAAAGAAACTATCACTATCTGTGATACCACTTTGTGATGTCTGGATTCAGCTCAAAGAGTTAAACCTTTCTTTACATTCAGCAGGTTGGAAACACTGTTTTTGTAGAAACTGCGAGGGGATATCTCAGAGCTCACTGAGGCAAAAAGTGAAAAACTGAATATCCTGTGATAAAAATTAGAAAGAAGCTATCTTGAAACTGCTTTGCGATGTGCCGATTCAGCACATATAGTGAAAAGTTTCTTTACATTCAGGAGGTTGGAAAAACTGTTTCTGTAGAATCTGCACAAACACATTAGTGAGCTCACTGAGCCCTAAAGTGAAAAGCAGAATATTCCATATAAAAACTAGAAAGAAGCTATCTGTGATACTGCTTTGTGATGTGTGGATTCAGCTCATAGAGTGAAACCTTTCTTCACATTCAGCAGATGGGAAACACTGTTTTTTAAGGATATCTGAAGGTACATTTGAAAGCTCACTGAGGACTGTAGTGAAAGACAAAATATCCTTCAGTAAATACTAGAAAAATACTATATGTGAAATGACTTTCTGATGTTTGGATTCAGTCCCAGAGTTAAAACTTTCTTTACATTCAGCAGGTTGGTAACACTGTTTAGTAGAATTTGTGAAGAGACATTTCTGACCTCACTGAGGCCTATAGTGAAAAACTGAATATCCCCCGATAAAAACTAGAAAGAAGTTATCTGTGAAACCACTTTGTGATATGTAGAATCAGCTCATATTGTGAAACCATTCTTTATATTAAGCAGGTTGGAAACACTGTTTTTGTAGTATCTGTGAAGGGATATTTTGGAGTTCACTGAGGATTATAGTAAAACCCAAATGTCCTGTGATAAATACTGGAAAGAAACTATCTGTGAGACCAATTCATGATGTGTGGATTCAGCTCAAAGAGTTAGATCTTTCTTTACATTTAGCAGGTTAGAAATACTGTTTTTGTAGAATCTGTGAGGGGAAATTTCAAAGCTCACTGAGTCCTGTAGTGAAAAATCAAGTATCTTGAGATAAAAGCTGGAAAGAAGCTATCTGTGTAACCACTTTGTGATGTGTGGATTCAGCTCATGTAGATAAACGTTTCTTTACATTCAGCAGGTTGGAAACTCTCTTTTTGTAGAATCTAAAAGGAACATTTCAGAGCCTATTGAGGCATATACTGAAAAACTGAATAAATCACGATAAAAACTAGAAAGAAGCCCTCTGTGAAACTGTTTAGTGATGTGTGAATTCATCTCACAGAGTTAAAACTTTCTTTTGATTAGCAGGTTTGAAGCACGGTTTTTGTAGAATCTTCGGAGAATATTTCAAAGACAATGGACGCCTATGTTGAAAAACCGAATATCTTGTGATAAAAACTAGAAAAAAAGTCTGTGAAACTGCTTTGTGATGTGTGCATTCATCTCACAGAATTAAACCTTTCTTTTGATTCAGCAAGATGGAAATACTCTTTTTTAGAATGAAACATTTCATAGCCCATTGAAGTCTATAATGAAAAACCGAGTATCTGACGATAAAAACTAGAAAGATGCAATTTGGGCAACTGCTTTGCAATGTGTGGATTCATCTCACAGAGTTAAGCCTTTCTTTTGATTCTTTTGATTCAGAGTTAAGCAGATTGGAAACATTCTTTCTGTGGAATCTATGAAGGGACATTTCAGAGCCCAGTGAGGCCTATAGCAGGGTTCTGAATATACCGTGATAAAAACTAGCAAAAAGCTGTATGTGAAAGCGCTTTGCAATTTGTGGATTCATCTCACAGAGATAAACCTTTCTTTTGATACAGAAGTTTGAAATACTCTTTTTGCAGAATCTATGAATGTACATTTCTGAGCCCATTAAGGCCAATAGTGAAAAACAAATGTCCTGCAGTAAAAATTAAAAAGAAGCTATCTGTGGTACCACTTTTCTATGTGTGCATTGATACCACAGAGATAAACCTTACTTTTGATTCAGCAGGTTGGAAAGACTTTTTATAGAATATGTGAAGGGGCATTTCAAAGCCCACTGAGGCCTGTAGGGAAAAACAGAGTATTCCACGATAAAAATGAGAAAGAAGCTATCTATGAAACTGATTTGTGATGTGCGAATTCAGCTCAAACAGTTAAACCTTTCTTTTGATTCATCATGTTGGAAACACTCTTTTCATAAAACCTACAAGGGGACCTTTCAAACCTATTGAGTCCTATAGTGAAAAACCAAATATCATGCAATAAAAACTAGAAAGAATCTACTAGAAAGAAGCTATCTGTGAAACTGCTTTGTGATGTGTGGATTCATCCTAGAAAGTTAAACCTTTCTTTTGATTCAGCGGGTTGGGAACTTTATTTTGTAGAATCTACAAAGGCACATTTCAAAGCCCATTTAGGCCTACAGTGAAAGTCCGACTATCCCATGATAAAAACGAGAAAGAGGCTAGCTGAGAAATCGCTTTGCAGTATGTGGATTCATCTCACAGAGTTAAACTTTTCTTGTGATTCTGCAGGTTGGAAACACTATTTCTGTGGAATCTACGAAGGGACATTTCAGAGCCCAGTGAGGCTATAGTGAATTTCTGAATATCCTGCAATAAAAAGTAAAACAAAACAAAACAAACAAACAAAAACTATCTGTGAACTGCATTGTGATGTGTGAATTCATCTCAGAGAGATAAGTCTTTGTTTTGATTCAGCAGGTTCAAAAAACTCTTTTGATAGAATCTAGGAAGAAAAATTTTGGAGCCCATTGAGCACTGTAGTCAAAAAACAAACATTTCATGATAAAAACTAGAAAGAAGATTCTGTGAAACCTTTTTGTGATGTGTGAATTCAGTTCACAGATTTAAACCTTTCTTTGAATTCAGCAGGTTGAAAGCACTCATTTTTTAGTATCTACAAAAGGACATTTAAAAGTAAATCGAGGCCTATAGTGAAAAATCAAATATCCCCAAATAAAAACTAAAAAGAAACTATCTGTGAGACCACTTTGATTGTCTATATTTATCTCACAGAGTTGAACATTTCTTTTGATTCAGCAGATTGAAAACACTCTTTTTGTAGAGTCTACAAAGAAACATTTCAAAGCCCACTGAGGCCTGTTGTGAAAAACCAAATATCTCATGATAAAAACTAGAAAGAAGGTATTTGAGAAACCACTTTGTGATGTGTGGATTCATCTTACAGTGGTAAACCTTTCTTTTGATTCAGCAGATTGGAAACAGTATTTTTGTAGTCTCTACAAAGGGACATTTCAAATCCCATTGAGGACTATATTGAAAAACCAAATATTTCATGATAAAAACAAGGATGAAGCTATCTGTGAAACCTCTTTGTGATGTGTGGATTCATCTCACAGAGGTAAACCTTTCTGTTTATTCAGCAGGTAGGAATAACTCTTTTTGTAGAATCTACAAAGGAACATTTTGGAGACCATTAAGGACAATGGCAATATACCTAATAATTGGTAATGAAAACTAGAAAGAATCTGTCTGTGGAACTGCTTGGTGATGTGTGAGTATATCTCACAGAGATAAACCTTTCTTTTAGTTCAGCCGTTTTTAAACACTTTTTTTTTTTTTTTTTTTTTTTAGATTCAACAAAGGGACACTTTGGGGAATATTAAGGCCTAGAGTGAAAAAATGAACATCTCATGATAAAGACTTGAAAGAAGCTTTGTGTGAAATCACTTTTTGATGTGTGGATTCATATCACAGACTTAAACCTTTCTTTTGATTCAGCAGGTTGGAAACACTATTTTGTAGAAACTCCGAAGGAACATTTCAGAGCTCATTGAGGCTCATGGTGAAAAACAGAATATTCCATAATAAAAACTAGAAAGAAGCCATCTGTGAAACTGTTTTGCAATGTGCGGATTCATCCTAGAAAGCTAAACCTTTCTTTTGATTCAACAGTTTGGGAACTACTTTGTAGAATCAACAAAAGCACATTTCAAAGCCCATTGAGGCCTATAGTGAAAATCCAAGTATCCCACAATAAAAACTAGAAAAAAGGTATCTGTGAAACCACTTGGCAATATGTGGATTCATCTCACAGAGTTAAACCTTTATTTTGAACCAGCAAGTTGGAAATCCTCTTTTTAAAGGGTCTACATAGGGACAGTTCAGAGCCTATTGAGGAACATAGCGTAAAAATGAATATCCCATTATAAAAACTAGAAAGAAGCTATCTGTCCAACTGCTTTGGGTTGTGTGGATTCATCTCACACTGTTAAACCTTTATTTTGATTCCACAGGTTGGAAACACTCTTTTTGTAGAATGTAGGAAAGAACATTTGGGATCCCATTGAGGCATATTGTGAAAAACTGAATATCCCATGCTAAAAACTGGAAAGAAGACATCTGTGAAACTGCTTTTCAATGTGTGGATTCATCTTACAGAGATAAACTTTTCCTTTGATTCAGCAGGTTGGAATCACACCTTTTGTGTGATCTATGAAGGGACACTTCAGAGCCCATTAAGGCATACAGTGAAAAACAGAATATCCCATGATAAAGACTGGAAAGAAAGTATCTGTGACACACCTTTGTAATGCATTGAATCATTTAACAGAGATAAACTTTCTCTTGATTCAGCAGGTTGGAGACACTTTCATGTAGAATCTATGAAGGTACAACTTGGAGCCCAATGAGGCCTGTATTTAAAATCCCAATATCCCCAAATAAACACTAGAAAGAAGCTATCTGTAAAAACACTTTGTGACATGCGGATTCATCTCACACAGTAAAACTTTTCTTTTGATTAAGCAGGTGGGAAACAATATTATTGTAGAATTGTGGAAGGACATTTTGGATCCCATTGAGGCCAATAGTAAAAACTGAATATCCCATGAAAAAAACTAGAAAAAATCTATCTGTGAAACTGCTTTGCATAGAATCTATGAAAGGACAATTTTGAGCCCTTTGAGATCTAGGATGTAAAAGCAAATATCCCACAATAAAAAGTAGAAAGAAACTATTTGTGGAACTGCTTTGCAAGGTGTGAATTCACCTCACGGAGATAAACCTTACTTTTGATTCAGTAGATTGGAAACACTATTTTGTAGAATCTACAAAGGGACATTTCAGAGCTGATTGAGACCTATAGTGAAAACCTGAATATCCCGTGATTAAAAAGTAGAAAGATGCAACTGGGAAATTGCTTGGCCATGTGTGGATTCATCTCACAGACATAAACCTTACTTTAGATTCAGCAGGTTGGACATACTGTTTTGTAGAATCTACTAAGAAACATTACAAAGCCCATTGAGGCCTATTGTGAAAAATTGAATATACCCCAATGAAAACTTAAAAGAAGCTGTCTGTGAAACTGCTTTGGATGTCTGTATTCACCTCACACAAACAAATGTTTCTTTTATTCAGCAGGTTGAAAGCAATCTTTTTGTAAAGTCTGTGAAGGGACATTTCAGAGTCCATTAAGGCCTATTGTAAAAAAGCAAATATTCCACAATAAAAGCTAGAAAGAAGCTATGTTTGAAACCACTTTGCAGTGTGTGGATTCATCTCACAGAGTTAAACCTTTCTTTTCATTCAGCAAGTTTGAAACACTCTTTTTGTGGAATCTGCAAAGGGACATTTCAGAACCCGTTGAGGCCTGTAGGAAAAAGTCAAATATTCCATAATAAAAACTAGGAAGAAGCTATCTATGAAACTGCTTTGTGATGTGTGGATTAAACTCACAGAGTTTAACCTCTCTTTTGATTCAGTAGGGTGGAAACACTCTTTTTGTAGAATCTGCAGGGAACATTTGGGAGCCCACTGAGGCCTACAGTGGTAAAATGAAATATCCTACAATAAAAACAAGAAAGAAGCTATCTGTGAAACCACTTTATAATGTGTGCATTCATCACACAGAGTAAAACCTTTTTTTAATTCAGCAGGTTGGAAACAGTGTTTTGTAGAATCTACTAAGGCTCCATTTGGAGACAATTGAAGCCTGCAGTGAAAAACCAAACATTCCACCATAAAAACTAGAAAGAAGACATCTGTGAAACTGCTTTGCAATGTGTGGATTCATCTCACAGAACTAAACGTTTTTTTAGCTTCAGCAGGTTGGAAACACTCTTTTTGTATAATCTAAAATGAACATTTCAGTCTATTGAGGCATATACTGAAAAACCGAATAAATCATGATAAAAACTAGAAAGATGCTATCTGTGAAACTAAACCATTTTTTAGCTTCAGCAGGTTGGAAACACTCTTTTTGTGTAATCTAAAATGAACATTTCAGAGTCTATTGAGGCATATACTGAAAAACTGAATAAATCACGATAAAAACTAGAAAGATGCTATCTGTGAAACTGTTTTGTGATGTGTGGATTCATCTCACAGAGTTAAATCTATCATTTGATTCAGCAGGTTAGAAGCATTGCTTTTGCAAAATCCTCAAAGGGACATTTCAAAGTCCATTGATGCCTATATTGAAAAACTGAATATCCTGCAATAAAAGCTAGAGAGCAATGTCTGTGAAACTGTTTTGTGATGTGTGCATTCATCTCATAGAATTAAACCTTTCTTTTGATTCAGCAAGATTGAAACACTCTTTTATAGAATCTTTGAAGTCACATTTCTGTAGGGAAAAGGGCTTATGGGTGCCTGTATAAACTGGCCATAAAAATATGGGACAATAAGTTGTGGAAAGCCACAGTAGGCCTCTGAGGAGGAAAGCCTCCTCATTGCCATCATGTCCCCATGACCAGAGTATGACCTGCTCTCTTATCTATAAACACTGTGCTTAAGGAGAAAGACACTCCCTTGAAGCACTGGAATGTGGCCAGACTTGCCAGGTCCTAGTTAAGCCCACTCCCAACAGCTGCTCTCTGATAAGTAAAAGAATAAATCAGTAGTTAAGTAAATGCTGCTTAAGGACAAAGGAGATTCACTTGAACTGCCACTGCTATAGTTTATGTGTATGATGCATCACTGCCCCTTTCACCGTTCCACCCCAAACATCTGCTTCTTAGATCTAAGTGACTGTACTCAATAAATAGTGTGGAGACCAGAGCTCAGGGCCTTTGAAGCCTCCTACCTTGCACTGGCCCCCCTGACCCCTACCTTTATGCACTCTTGACTTGTCCCTTCTCATTCCTTTGTCACTACCAGACTTTGGGTATCCTATGGGTAGTTGAAGCTGGTCTCCAACACATTTTGGTGCCCATTGTTGCCTATAATGAAAAGCTAATATCCTGTGATGAAAACTAGAAAGATGCAATCTGTGCAACCAGTTTGTGATATGTGGATTTATCTCACAGAGTTAAGTCTTTCTTTTGATTCAACAGGTTGGAAACACTTTCTGTGGAATCTACGAAGGGACGTTTCAGAGCCCAGTGAGGCCTATAGTGAATTTCTGAATATCATACAATAAAAACTAGAAAGAAGATATATGTGAAGCCACTTTGCAATTTGTGGATTCATCTTGAAGAGACAAAACTTTCTTTTGATACGGCAGTTTGGAAACACTCTTTTTGTAGATCTATGAATGTACATTTCTTAGCCCACTAAGGCCAGTAGTAAAAAATAAAATATCCCATGATAAAGACTAGAAAGAAGATTCTGTGAAACTGCTTTTCAATGTGTGGAATCAGTTCACAGATTTAAATGATTCTTTTGATTCAGCAGGTTGAAAACACTCGTTTTTTAGTATCTACGAAGGGACATTTCAACGTCCAGTGAGGCCTATAGTGAAAAACTGAACATCCCCCAATAAAAACTCAAAAGAAGCTATCTGTGAAATCACTTTGGATGTCTGTACTCATTGTACAGAGTTAAAAGTTTCTTTTGATTCAGCAAGTTGGAAACACTCTATTTGTAGAATCTATGAAAAGACATTTTGGAGCCCCTTTAGGCATATAGTGAAAAACAAAATATTGCATGATAAACCTAGAAAGTAGCTATCTGTGAAACCTCTTTGGGATGTGTGCACTCAATTCAAGGAGTTTAACTTTTCTTTTTATTCAGCAGGTCAGCAACATTCTTTTTATAATCTGCTAGGTACATTTGAAAGCCTACTGGGTCCTATAGTGAAAAACAAAATATTCCGGGATAAAAACTAGAAAGTAGCTATCTGTGAAACTGCTTTGCAATGTACACATTCTTCTCACAGAGTTAAACCTTTCTTTAGATTCAGCAGGTCTGAAACACTCTTTTTGTAGAATATACGAAGGGACATTTAGAAGCCCATTGAGGCATATAGTGAAAAACAAAATATCCCATGATGAAAACTAGAAAGAAGCTATCTGTGAAACAACTTTGGAATGTGTGGATTCATCTCACATACTTAAACCTTCATTTTGATTCAACAGGTTGAAACACACTTTTTGTGTAGAATATATGAAGAAACATTTTGGCACCCGTTGCAGCCTATAGTGAAAAATGGAATATACCATGAGAAAAACTAGAAAGAAACTATCTGTAAAACCAATTTATGATGCACGCATTCAACTCAAGTAGTTAAACTTTTCTTTTTATTCAGCAAGTTGGAAACTCACTTTTTATACAATCTATGAAGGAACATTTTGTAGCCCATTGAGGCCCAGAGTTAACAACTGAATATCTCGTGACGAAAACTGGAAAGAAGCTATCTGTGAAACTGAATTGCAATGTGTGACATCATCTCACAGAGTTAAAACTTTATTTGGATTAAGTAGGTTGTAATTACTGGTTTTGTAGAATCTGCAAAGGGACATTTCAGAGGCCATTGAGGCCTATTGTGAAAAACTGAATATCTCACAATGAAAATTAGAAAAAAGTTACCTGTGAAACTGCTTTGTGATGTGTGGATTCATATCACAGAGATATAGCTTTTTTTTGATTCAGCAGGTTGGAAACACTCTTTTAGTAGCATCTGTGAAGGGACATTTCATATCACATTGGGGACTATGGTGAAAAACCGAATATTTTACAATAAAATTTATGAACAAGCTATTTGTGCAAACTCTTTGCAATGTGTGGATTCATCTCACAAAGGTAAAATCTTTTGATTCAGCCTTGTTGGAAACACTCTTTTTGTCGAATCTGCAAAAAGACATTTCACAGCCCTTTGAGGCCTATAATGAAAAACAAATATCTTGTGGTAAAAGCTAGAAAGAAGTTATCTGTGAAACTGCTTTGTGATGAGTTAAACCTTTCTTTTTTTCTGCACATTTTAGACACTTTTTTTTGTAGAACTGACAAAGGGACATTTCGGATAATATTGAGGCATGTAGTAAAAAACCAAATATCAGGTGATAAAAACTAGAAACAAGTTATCTGTAAAATGCTTTGAGATGTCTGGATTCATGTCACAGACACAAACCTTTCCTTTGGTTCAGCAGGATAGAAACTCTCTTTTTGTAGAATCTAGGAAGGGACATTTTGGAGTCCATTGAGGCCTGTAGTGAAAAACTGAATATTTTGCAATAAAAACTAGAAAGAAGCTATCTGTGAAACCCTCTGTGATGTGTGGATTCTTCTTACAGAGGTAAACCTTAATTTTGATTGAGCAGATTGGAAACACTCTTTTTTGTAGAATCTACAAAGGGACATTTCGGAGCCCATTGAGACCTATAGTGAAAAACTGAATACTACGCTATAAAAGTTAGATAAGAGGCTATATGTGAAACCGCTTTGTGAGGTGTGGATTCATCTCACAGAATCAATCCCTTCTTTTAATTTAGCAGAATTGAAACACTTTTTGTAGAACTGATGAATGGACATTTCTGAGCCCATTGAGGCCAGTAGTACAAAACTGAATATCCTGTGATAAAAACTAGGAAGAAGTTACCTGTGAAATTGCTTTGTGATGTGTTGATTCATCTCACAGATTTAGGCCTTTCTTTTGATTCAGCAGGTTAAAAACACTTGTTTTGTAGAATCCATGAAGGAACATTTCAGAGCATGTTGAGGCTTATAGTGAAAAACAAAATATCACGTGATAAAAACTAGAAAGAAGCTATCCGTGAAACTGCTTTGTGATGTGTGGATTCATCTCACAGAAATAGAACTTTCTTTTGGTTCAGGAGGTTGGAAACACTCGTTTTGTAGAAACTACGAAGGGACATTTCAGAGCCCATTAAGGCCTATAGTGAAAAACCAAATACCACACTATAAAAATTAGAAAGAATCTGTCTGTGTAACTGCTGTCCAATATGTGGATTCATCTCAGAGATAAACACTTTTTTTTTCATTCAGCAGGTTGGAAACACACGTTTTGTATGACCTCAGAAAAGACATTTCAGAGCCCATTGAGGCATACAGGGAAAAGCTGAATTTCCCACGATAAAAACTAGAACGAATGTGTTAGAAAGAAGCTACTGTAAAATTGCTTTGCAATGTGTGGATACATCCTTGAGAGTTAAACTTTTCTTTTGATTCAACAGATTGGAAACAGTATTTTGTAGAATCTATGAAGGGCCATATCAAGGCCCATTGAGTCTTATAGCGAAAAACTGAATAGCCCGTGATAAAAACTAGAAATAATCTATTTGTGAAATGACTTTGCGATGTGTAGATTCATTTCACAGTGTCAAACTTCTTTTTTTTTTTTTTGATTCAGCATGCTGGAAACACTTTTTGTAAAATCTAAGAAGGGATATTTCAGAGCCCATTGAGGCCTATAGTTAAAATTCCAATATCTCACAATAGACACTAGAAAGAAGTTATCTGTGAAAACATTTTGTGATGTCTGGATTCATCTCACACATTTAAACCTTTCTTTTGATTAAGCGGGTTGGAAACAATCTTTCTGTAGAATCTACGAAGGGATATTTTAGAGCCCATTGAGGCCAACAGTGGAAAACTGAATATCCTGCGATAAAACTACAATGAATCTACCTGTGAAAACACTTTGTGATGTGTAGATTTATCTCACAGATTTAAACCTTTCTTTTGATTCAGCAGAATGGAAACACTCTCTTTGTAGAATCTATGAAGAAACACTTTGGAGCCTATTGAGGCCTGTAGTGAAAAATGAAATATCCTGCATTAAAAACTAGATAGAAGCTATCTGTGAAAAAGCTTTGGGATCTGTGGATTTATCTCACAGTGTTAAGCAAGTTTTTTTTTTTTATTCAGCAGATTGGAAACACTCTTTTTGTAAAATCTAAGAAGAGATATTTCAGAGCCCACTGAGGACTCTAGTTAACAACACAATATCCCATGATAAACACTGGAAAGAAGTTATCTGTGAAAACCCTTTGCAATGTGTGGATTCATCTCAGACAGTTAAATCTTTATTTTGAGTAAGCAGGTTAAGAACAATTTTTTCATGGAATCTATGAAGGGATATTTTGGAGTTCATTGAGGTCAACAGTAAAAAACTGAATATCCCATAATAAAACTAGCAAGAATCTATCTGTGAAACTGCTTTGTGATGTCTGAATTCATCTCACAGAAATAAATTTTTCTTTTTTTTAGCAGGTTGAAAACACTATTTTTGTAGAATCTGCAAAGGGGCATTTCAGAGACCACTGAAGAATACAGTGAAAAATCAAATATTCCACAGAAAGCACTAGAAAGAAGCTATCTATGAAACTGCTTTGTGATTTATGGATTCGTATGGCTGAGGTAAACCATTCTTTTGATTCAGCAGGTTGGAAGCACTCTTTTTGTAGAATCTACGAAGGGACATTTAGAATCTTATTGAGGCTTATACTGAAAAACAAAATACCCCGTGATAGAAACTAGAAAGAAGCTTTCTGTGAAACTGTTTGGTGATGTGTGGGATCATCTCACAGATTTAAATCATTCTTTTGATTCTGCAGGTTGGAAACAGTCTTTTTGTTTAATGTACAAAAGGACATTTGGAGCCCATTGAGGCCTATGGTGAAAAATTGAATGTCCCATGATAAAATCTTGAAAGAAGTTATCTTTGAAAGTGTTTTATGACGTGTGGATATGTCTCACAGTGGTAAACCTTTCTTATGATTCAGTAGGTTGGAAACACTATTTTTTTGTTTGTTTGTTTGTTTGTTTGTTTTTGTTTGTTTTTTGTTTTTTTGTTTTTGTTTTTTTTTTTAATATTTTTTTTTATTATACTTTAAGTTCTAGGGTACATGTGCATGACGTTTATATCATGTATAACTCCCCAATGCAATCCCTCCCTCCTCCCCCCTCCCCATGATAGGCCCCAGTGTGTGATGTTCCCCTTCCCAAGTCCAAGTGATCTCATTGTTCAGTTCCCACCCATGAGTGAGAACATGCGGTGTTTGGTTTTCTCTTCTTGTGATAGTTTGCTAAGAATGATGGATTCCAGCTGCATCCATGTCCCTACAAAGGACGCAAACTCATCCTTTTTTATGGCTGCATAGTATTCCATGGTGTATATGTGCCACATTTTCTTAATCCAGTCTGTCACAGATGGACATTTGGGTTGATTCCAAGTCTTTGCTATTGTGAATAGTGCCGCAATAAACATACATGTGCATGTGTCTTTGTAGTAGAGTAATTTATAATCCTTTGGGTATATACCCAGTAGTGGGATGGCTGGGTCATATGGTACATCTAGTTCTAGATCCTTGAGGAATCGCCATACTGTTTTCCATAATGGTTGAACTAGTTTACAATCCCACCAACAGTGTAAAAGTGTTCCTATTTCTCCACATCCTCTCCAACACCTGTTATTTCCTGACTTCTTAATGATTGCCATTCTAACTGGTGTGAGATGGTATCTCATTGTGGTTTTGATTTGCATTTCTCTTATGGCGAGTGATGATGAGCATTTTTCATGTGTCTGTTGGCTGTATGGATGTCTTCTTTTGAGAAATGTCTGTTCATATCCTTTCCCCACTTTTTGATGGGGTTGTTTGTTTTTTTCTTGTATATTTGTTTGAGTTCTTTGTAGATTCTGGATATTAGCCCTTTGTCAGATGAGTAGGTTGCAAAAATGTTCTCCCATTCTGTAGGTTGCCTGTTCACTCTGATGGTAGTTTCTTTAGCTGTGCAAAAGCTCTTTAGTTTAATTAGATCCCATGTGTCAATTTTTGCTTTTGCTGCCGTTGCTTTTGGTGTTTGAGACATGAAGTCCTTGCCCATTCCTATGTCCTGAATGGTACTACCAAGATTTTCTTCTAGGGTTTTTATGGTATTAGGTCTAACATTTAAGTCTCTGATCCATCTTGAATTATTTTCGTATAAGGGGTAAGGAAAGGATCCAGTTTCAGCTTTATACTTATGGCTAGCCAATTTTCCCAGCACCATTTATTAAATAGGGAATCCTTTCCCCATTTCTTGTTTTTGTTAGGTTTGTCAAACATCAGATGGCTGTAGGTGTGTGGTATTATTTCTGAGGACTCTGTTCTGTTACATTGGTCTATATCTCTGTTGTGGTACCAGTACCATGCTGTTTTGGTTACTGTAGCCTTGTAGTATAGTTTGAAGTCAGGTAGCGTGACGCCTCCAGCTTTGTCCTTTTGACTTAGGATTGTCTTGGCAATGCGGGCTCTTTTTTGGTTCCATATGAACTTTAAAGCCGTTTTTTCCAATTCTGTGAAGAAAGTCATTGGTAGCTTGATGGGGATGGCATTGAATCTATAAATACCTTGGGCAGTATGGCCATTTTCACAATATTGATTCTTCCTATCCATGAGCATGGTATGTTCTTCCATTTGTTTGTGTCCTCTTTGATTTCACTGAGCAGTGGTTTGTAGTTCTCCTTGAAGAGGTCCTTTACATCCCTTGTAAGCTGGATTCCTAGGTATTTTATTCTCTTTGAAGCAATTGTGAATGGAAGTTCATTCCTGATTTGGCTCTCTGCTTGTCTGTTACTGGTGTATAAGAATGCTTGTGATTTTTGCACATTAATTTTGTATCCTGAGACTTTGCTGAAGTTGCTTATCAGCTTAAGGAGCTTTTGGGCTGAGACGATGGGGTTTTCTAAATATACAATCATGTCATCTGCAAACAGGGACATTTGACTTCTTCTTTTCCTAACTGGATACCCTTGATTTCTTTCTCTTGCCTGATTGCCCTAGCCAGAACTTCCAACACGATGTTGAATAGGAGTGGTGAGAGAGGGCATCCCTGTCTTGTGCCAGTTTTCAAAGGGAATTTTTCCAGTTTTTGCCCATTCAGTATGATATGAGCTGTGGGTTTGTCATAAATAGCTCATATTATTTTGAGGTACGTTCCATCAATACCGAATTTATTGAGCGTTTTTAGCATAAAGGGCTGTTGAATTTTGTCAAAAGCCTTTTCTGCATCTATTGAGATAATCATGTGGTTCTTGTCTTTGGTTCTGTTTATATGCTGGATTACGTTTATTGATTTGCGAATGTTGAACCAGCCTTGCATCCCAGGGATGAAGCCCACTTGATCATGGTGGATAAGCTTTTTGATGTGCTGCTGAATCCGGTTTGCCAGTATTTTATTGAGGATTTTTGCATCGATGTTCATCAGGGATATTGGTCTAAAATTCTCTTTTTTTGTTGTGTCTCTGCCAGGCTTTGGTATCAGGATGATGTTGGCCTCATAAAAGAGTTAGGGAGGATTCCCTCTTTTTCTATTGATTGAAATAGTTTCAGAAGGAATGGTACCAGCTCCTCCTTGTACCTCTGGTAGAATTCAGCTGTGAATCCATCTGGTCCTGGACTTTTTTTGGTGGGTAGGCTATTAATTGTTGCCTCAATTTCAGAGCCTGCTATTGGTCTATTCAGGGATTCAACTTCTTCCTGGTTTAGTCTTGGGAGAGTGTAAGTGTCCAGGAAATTATCCATTTCTTCTAGATTTTCTAGTTGATTTGCATAGAGGCATTTATAGTATTCTCTGATGGTTGTTTGTATTTCTGTGGGGTCGGTGGTGATATCCCCTTTATCATTTTTTATTGCGACTATTTGATTCCTCTCTCTTTTCTTCTTTATTAGTCTTGCTAGCGGTCTGTCAATTTTGTTGATCTTTTCAAAAAACCAACTCCTGGATTCATTGATTTTTTGGAGGGTTTTTTGTGTCTCTATCTCCTTCAGTTCTGCTCTGATCTTAGTAATTTCTTGCCTACTACTAGCTTTTAAATGTGTTTGCTCTTGCCTCTCTAGTTCTTTTAATTGTGATGTTAGAGTGTCAATTTTAGATCTCTCCTGCTTTCTCTTGTGGGCATTTAGTGCTATAAATTTCCCTCTACACACTGCTTTAAATATCTCCCAGAGATTCTGGTATGTTGTATCTTTGTTCTCATTGGTTTCGAAGAACATCTTTATTTCTGCTTTCATTTCGTTATGTACCCAGTAGTCATTCAGGAGCAGGTTGTTCAGTTTCCATGTAGTTGAGCGGTTTTCATTGAGTTTCTTAGTCCTAAGTTTTAGTTTGATTGCACTGTGGTCTGAGAGACAGTTTGTTCTAATTTCTGTTCTTGTACATTTGCTGAGGAGTGCTTCACTTCCAATTATGTGGTCAATTTTGGAATAAGTGCGATGTGGTGCTGAGAAGAATGTATATTCTGTTGATTTGTGGTGGAGAGTTCTATAGATGTCTATTAGGTCCGCTTGGTGCAGAGATGAGTTCAATTCCTGGATATCCTTGTTAACTTTCTGTCTCGTTGATCTGTCTAATGTTGACAGTGGAGTGTTGAAGTCTCCCATTATTATTGTATGGGAGTCTAAGTCTCTTTGTAAGTCTCTAAGGACTTGCTTTATGAATCTGGGTGCTCCTGTATTGGGTGCATATATGTTTAGGATAGTTAGCTCTTCCTGTTGAATTGATCCGTTTACCATTCTGTAATGGCCTTCTTTGTCTCTTTTGATCTTTGATGGTTTAAAGTCTGTTTTATCAGAGACTAGTATTGCAACCCCTGCTTTTTTTTGTTCTCCTTTTGCTTGGTAGATCTTCCTCCATCCCTTTATTTTGAACCTATGTATGTCTCTGCATGTGAGATGGGTCTCCTGAATACAGCAGACTGATGGGTCTTGACTCTTTATCCAGTTTGCCAGTCTGTGTCTTTTAATTGGAGCATTTAGTCCATTGACATTTAAGGTTAATATTGTTATGTGTGAAGTTGATCCTGTCATTATGATATTAACTGGTTATTTTGCTCATTAGTTGATGCAATTTCTTCCTAGCCTCGATGGTCTTTACATTTTGGCATGTTTTTTCAATGGCTGGTACCGCTTGTTCCTTTCCATGTTTAGGGCTTCCTTCAGGGTATCTTGTAAGGCAGGCCTGGTGTTGACAAAATCTCTAAGCATTTGCTTATCTGTAAAGGATTTTATTTCTCCTTCACTGATGAAGCTTAGTTTGGCTGGATATGAAATTCTGGGTTGAAAATTCTTTTCTTTAAGAACGTTGAATATTGGCCCCCACTCTCTTCTGGCTTGTAGAGTTTCTGACGAGAGGTCTGCTGTTAGTCTGATGGGCTTCCCTTTGTGGATAACCCGACCTTTCTCTCTGGCTGCCCTTAAGATTTTTTCCTTCATTTCAACTTTGGTGAATCTGGCAATTATGTGTCTTGGAGTTGCTCTTCTCGAGGAGTATCTTTGTGGTGTTCTCTGTATTTCCTGAATTTGAATGTTGGCCTGCCCTACTAGGTTGGGGAAGTTCTCCTGGATGATATCCTGAAGAGTGTTTTCCAACTTGGTTCCATTTTCCCCCTCACTTTCAGGCACCCCAATCAAACGTAGATTTGGTCTTTTTACATAATCCCATACTTCTTGCAGGTTTGTTCATTTCTTTTTCTTCTTTTTTCTTTTGGTTTCTCTTCTGGCTTCATTTCATTCATTTGATCCTCAATCGCTGATACTCTTTCTTCCAGTTGATCGAGTCGGTTACTGAAGCTTGTGCATTTGTCACGTATTTCTCGTGTCATGGTTTTCATCTCTGTCATTTCGTTTATGATCTTCTCTGCATTCATTAGTCTAGCTGTCAATTCTTCCACTTTTTTTTCAAGATTTTTCGTTTCTTTGCGCTGGGTACGTAATTCCTCCTTTAGCTCTGAGAGGTTTGATGGACTGAAGCCTTCTTCTCTCATCTCGTCAAAGTCATTCTCTGACCAGCTTTGATCCATTGCTGGCGATGGGCTGCGCTCCTTTGCAGGGGGAGATGCGCTCTTATTTTTTGAATTTCCAGCTTTTCTGCCCTGCTTCTTCCCCATCTTTGTGGTTTTATCTGTCTCTGGTCTTTGATGACGGTGACGTACTGATGGGGTTTTGGTATAGGTGTCCTTCCTGTTTGATAGTTTTCCGTCTGACAGTCAGAAGGACTGTCTGTTGGTCTGTTGGAGATTGCTTGAGGTCGACTCTAGACCCTGTTTTCCTGGGTGTCAGCAGCAGAGGTTGCCGAAGATAGAATATTGCTGAACAGCGAGTGTACCTGTCTGATTCTTTCTTTGGAAGTTTCCTCTCAGGGGTGACTCCACCCTGTGAGGTGTGGGGTGTCAGACTGCCCCTAGTGGGGGATGTCTCCCAGCTAGGCTACTCAGGGGTCAGGGACCCACCTGATCAGGCAGTCTGTCCATTCTCAGATCTCAACCTCCGCGTTAGGAGATCCACGGCTCTCCCTAAAGCTGTCAGACAGAGTCTTTCGCGTCTGCAACGGCCCCGCTCTTTCCCCTAATGGACTGCAGCTGTGCGCTGTCCACAGAGGTAGAGTCTACAGAGACAGGCAGGCTTCCTTGAGCTGCTGTGAGCTCCACCCAGTTCGAGCTTCCCAGCGGCTTTGTTTACCTACTTAAGCCTCAGCAATGGCAGGCGCCCCTCCCCCAGCCTCGCTGCTGCCTTGCGGATAGATCGCCGCAGACGGCTGTGTTAGCAGTGAGGGAGGCTCCGTGGGCGTGGGACCCTCCCGGCCAGGTATGGGATATATTCTCCTGGTGTGCCTGTTTCCTTAAAGCGCAGTATTGGGATGGGAGTTACCCGATTTTCCAGGTGTTGTGTGTCTCAGTTCCCCTGGCTAGGAAAAGGGATTCCCTTCCCCCTTGCACTTCCAGGTGAGGCGATGCCTCGCCCTGCTTCAGCTCACGCTGGTCAGGCTGCAGCAGCTGACCAGCACCGATTGTCTGGCACTCCCTAGAGAGATGACCCCAGTACCTCAGTTGAAAATGCAGAAATCACCGGTCTTCTGTGTCGCTCGCGCTGGGAGTTGGAAACTGGAGCTGTTCCTATTCGGCCCTCTTGCTCCGCCCCCAGGAAACACTATTTTTGTAGAATCCGTGAATGGACAGTTCAGAGCCTATTGAGGCCTATAGGGCAAAACGAAATACCCCACAATAAAAACCAGAAAGAAGCTATCTGTTAAACTGCTTTGCAATGTGTGGATTCATCTCAAAGAGTTAAACCTTTCTTTTGATTCAGGAGGTTGAAGATCTTTTTTTTGTACAATGTACAGAGGGATATTTCAAAGCCTATTGAGGACTATAGTGAAAAACCAAATAACACGCAATAAAAACTAGAAAGAAGCTATCTGTGAAACCACTTTGTGATTTGTGGATTCATCTCACAGAGTTAAACCTTTCTTTTGATTCACCATGTTGGAAGCAATCTCTTTGTAAAATCTACAAAGGAACATTTCGAAGTCCATTGAGTCCTATAGGGAAAAACTGAATGTCTCATGATAAAAAGTAGAAAGAAGCTAGTTGTGAAACCACTTTGCGATGTATGGATTCATCTCATTGAGTTAAATCTTTCTTGTTATTGAGCAAATTGGAAACATTCTTTTTGTAGAATCTACGAAGGGACATTTTATAGCCCATTGAGACCTATAGTGAAAAACTGAATATCCCATGATAAAAACTAGAAAGAAGCCATCTGAGAAACTGCTTTTCAATGTGTGGGTTCACCTCACAGAGTTAAACCTTTCTTTTTATTCAGCACTTTGGAAACATTCTTTTTTTTAGAATCTAGAAAGGGACATTTTGGAACCCATTGAGGCCTAAAGTAAAAAACTGAATACGCTGTGATAAAAACTAGAAAGAAGCTCCATGTGAAACCACTTTGTGATGTGTGGATTCTTCTCTCAGAGTAAAATCTTTCTTTTAATTTGGCAGGTTGGAAACATTGTTTTTGTAGAATCTACAAAGAGGCATTTCAGAGGCCATTGAGGCATATAGTGAAAAATCGAATGTCCCACAATCAAAAGTAGAAAGAAGCAATCGGTGAAACGCTTTGTGCTATGTGGATTCACCTCACAGTGTTAAACCTTTCTTTTGATTCAGGAGGTTGGAAACACTCCTTTTGTAGAATCTACAAAGGTGTATTTCAGAACTCACTGAGGCCTATAGTTAAAAATTGATATCCCAAGATAAAAACTAGAAAGAAGCTACTTCTGAAATCTCTTTGCGATGGGTGGATTTATCAGATAAAGTTAAACATTTCTTTTGATTCTGCAGCTCGGAAGCCCTTCTGTTGTATACTCTACAAGGGATATTTCAGAGCCCACTGTGGACTATATTGATAAACCAAATATCCTGTGATTAAAAACTAGAAAGCAGCTATCTGGAAACCACTTTTCAATGTGTGGATTCATCTCAGAGATAATCCTTTCTTTTGATTTAGCAGGTTGGAAACACTCTTTTTGTAGGATGTACATTTCAGAGCCCACTGAGGCCTATATTGTAAAACCAAATATTCTGCGATAAAAACTAGAAAGAAGCTACCTCTGAAACTGCTTCGTTATTGGTGGATTCATCTCAAAAAGTTAAGCATTCCTTCTATTTCTGCAGGCTGAAAACTCTATTTTTGTAAAATCTACAAAGGAATATTTTGGATCTCATTGAGGCCTATAGTATAAAAATCAAATATCGCACAATAAAAACTAGAAAGAAGCTACCTCTGACACCACTTGTGATGAGTGGATTCATCTCACAAAGTTAAACATTTATTTTGATTCAGCAGGTTGGAAATCCTTTTTTTGTACAATCTACAAAGGGACATTTCAGAGCCTATTGAGGCCAATAGTGAAAAACCGAATATCCTTAGATAAAAACCAGAAAGAAGCTATCTCTGAAACCCCTTTGTGATGTGTAGATTCATCTCAAAGGGTTAAACATTTTTTTTTTTTTTGATTCAGGAGGTTGGAAACATTCTCTTTATAGAATCTACAAAGGAATATTTCAGAGCTGATTGAGGACTATGGTAGAAAACCAAAGATCTCGTGGTAACAACTAGAAAGAAGCCATCTGTGGAACCGCTTTGCACTATGTGGATTCATTCATAGAGCTAAGCATTTCCTTTGACTCAGCATGTTGGAAACACTTTCTTTGTAGAATCTACAAAGGGACATTTCAAGCCTATTGAGGCCTATAGTGAAAACCTGAATATCCTGTGATACAAACTAGAAAGAAGCTATCTGTGAAACAGGTTTGTGATGTGTAGATTTATTTCACAGAATTAAACCTTTCCTTTAATTCAGAAGGTTGGAGACACTCTTTTCGAAGAATCAATGAAGAGACATTTCAAATCCCATCAGGGCCTATAGTAAAAACCAGAATGTCCCACGATAAAAACTAGAAAGAAACTATCTGTGAAACCACTTTGAGATGTGTGGATTCATCTCGCAGAGTTAAACCATTATTTTTATTCAGTGGGTTGGAAACACTCTTTTTGTAGAATCCATGAAGGGACATTTCAGAACCCATTGAGGTGTATAGTGAAAAATCAAATATCCCATAATAAAAACTAGAAATAATGTACCTGTGAAACAGCTTTGTGATGGGTGGATTAATCTCACAGAGTTCAAACTTTCTTTTGATTCAGTACTTTGGAAACATTCTTTTTTTATATTCTAGAATGGGACATTTTGGATCCCTTTGAAGTCTATCGTGAAAAACCAAATATGCTGAGATGAAAACTAGAAAGAAGCTACCTCTGAAACTGCTTTGTGATAGGTGGGTTCATCTCACAGAGTTAAACTTTTCTTTTGACTCAGCAGGTTGGAAACCCTTTCATTGTACAATCTAAAAAAGGACATTTCGGAGCCCATTGAGGCCTATAGTGGAAACCTAAATTAAAAACTGGAAAGAAGCTGTCTGTGAAACCGCTTTGTCATGTGTGGATTCATCTCAAAGAGTTAAACCTTTCTTGTGATTCAGGAGGTTGGAAACACTGTGTAGAATCTTCAAAGGGACATTTCAAAGCTTATTAAGAACTATAGTGAGAAACCTAATATCTCATGATAAACACTAGAAAGAAGCTACCTCTGAAACTGCTTTTTGATGGCCGGATTTATCTCACAAAATTAAATGTTTCTTTTGATTCTACAGGTTGGAAATCCTTTTTTACACCTTCTACATAGGTACTTTTCAGAATACATTGAGGTCTATAGTGAAAAACTGAATATCTCACAATATAAAGTAGAAAAGTAGCTGTCTGTGAAACTGCTTTGTGATGTGTGGATTCATCTCACAGAGACAAATGCTTCTTTTGATTCAGAACATTGGAAAGGCTATTTTTGCAGAATCTGTGAAGGGCCATTACAGAGCCCATTGAGGCCTACAGGGATAAACCTAATATCCCACCATAAAAACTAGAAAGAAGCTATCTGTGAAACTGCTTTGAGATGTGTGGATTCAGCTCACAGAGTTAAACCTTTCTTTTTATTCAGCAGGTTGGAGATACCCTTTTTGTAGAATCTGCAAGGGGACATTTCGGAGCCTATTGAAGCCTTCAAGAAAAAAACCAATATCCCATGATAAAAACTGGAAAGAAGCTATCTGTGAAACCACTTTGTGGTGTGTGGATTCATCTCAGAGTTAAATCCTTCTTGTTTTTCAGCAGGTTGAAAACACATTTTTTGTGGAATCTGGGAATGCACATTTCATAGCACATGGTGGCCTATAGTGAGAAATTGAACATCAGGTGATAAAAACTAGGAAGAAGCTATCTGTCAAACCTCTTTGTGATATGTGGATTCATAACACAAAGTTCATTCTTTCATTTGATTCAGCAAATGTTTTGAAGCCTATTCAGGCTTTTAGGAAAAACTCGAATATTCCCCAATAAAAACTAGAAAGAAGCTATCTGTGAAATGGTTTTGCGATGTGTGGATTTTACAAAGGAGTTAAACTGTTCTTTAGATTGAGCAGGTTGGAACACTCTTTTTGTAGAATCTGTGAATGACATTTTAGAACCCATTGAGGCCTATATAGGAAAACAAAAGAGTCTGTGATAAAAACTACAGAGGAATTATCCATGAAACTGCTTTGTGATGTGTGGATTCATCTCACAGAATTAAACATTTATTTTGATTCAGCAGGTTGAAAACACACTTTTAATAGAATCAATGAAGTGACATTTCGAAGCCCTTTGAGGATTATAGGGAAAAACCAAATATCTCATGATAAATACTAGAAAGAAGCTATCTGTGAAACCCCTTTGTGATATGTGGATTCATCTCACAGAGTTAATCCTTTCTTTTGATTCAGAAGATTGGAAACACTCTGTTTATAGACTCTATAAAGGGAAATTTCAGAGGCTGTTTGGTTTTATCCCAAGATAAAAACTAGAAAGACGCCATCTGTGAAACTGATTTCTGAAGTGTGGATTCATCTCACAGAGTTAATCCTTTCTTTTGATTCAGCAGGTTGGAAACAGTCTTTTTATAGAATCTGAGAAGGGACATTTCAGAGCCCATTGTGGCATACTAAGGCAAACTAAATATACCACTATAAAAACTAGAAAGAATATATCTGTGAAACTGCTTTGCAATGTGTGGACTCATATCACAAAGTTAAACCTTTCTATTGATTCATCACGTTGGAAACACTCTTTTTGTAGAATCTGTGAAGAGATATTTGGAAGCCCATTGAGGCTATAGGGAAATACTGAATATCCCATGGTAAAAACTAGAAATAAGCTATCTGTGAAAATCCTTAGTGATGTGTGGGTTCATCTCATAGAGCAAAAACATTCTTTTGATTCAGCCCATTGGAAACAGTTTTTTTTTTTTTTGTAGAATCTACAAAGGCACATTTCAGAGTCCATTGAGACCTATAGGGAAAACCCAAATATTGTGTAATGTAAACTAGGAAGAGTCTATCTGTGAAATCACTCTGAAATGTGTGGATTCACCTAACAGAGGTAAACATTTCTTTTGATTCATCAGGTTGGAAACACTCTTTTTGTAGACTCTACGAAGGGATGTTTCAGAACCCATTGAGACCTACACAGAAAAACCGAATATCCCATGATAAAAACAAAAAAGAAGCTATTTATAAAACTGCTTTGCAATGTGTGGATTCATCTCACAGAGTTAAACGTTTTTTTTTTTCTTTTGATTCAGCAGGTTGGAAATACTCTTTTGTAGAATCTGCAAAGGGACATTTCGAGGCCATTGAGGTCTATAAGGAAAAACTGAATATCCCACAATAAAAAATTGAAAAAAGCTATCTGGGAAATTGCTTTGCAATGTGTGAATTCATCCCACAGAGTTAAATCTTTCATTTGATTCAGCAGGTTGGAAACACTCTTTTTGTAGAATTTGTGAAGGGACATTTCAGAGCCCATTGAGGCCTATAAGGAAATACTGAATATCCTATGGTAAAAACTAGAAATAAGCTATCTGTAAAAATGCTTAGTGATGTGTGAGTTTATCTCACAGAATTACAACTTTCTTTTGATTCAGCAGGCTGGACTCTTTTTGTGGAACCCACAAGGGGACATTTTGGAGCCATTTGAGCCCTACAAGAAAAACTGAATATCCTGTGATATAAAACAAGAAAGAAGCTATCTTTGACACAGCTTTGTGATGTATGGATTTATCTCACAGAGTTAAACCTTTCTTTTCATTCAGCAGGTTGGAGACACCCTTTCTGTAGAATCTGCAAGGGGACATTTCAGATCCTATTGAGGCCTACACGGAAAAACCGAATATTCTGCCATAAAAACTAAAACAACAGCGATCTGTGAAAACACTTTGTGATGTTTGGATTGATCTCATAGAGCTAAACCTTTCTTTTGATTGAGCACGTTGGAAACACTGTTTTTGTGGAATCTGCGAAGGGACATTCCAGAGAAAATTTTGTCCCATAGGGAAAAACCAAATATCCCACCGTAAAAACTAGAAAGAAGCTATCTGTGAAATCACTTTGTGACATGTGAATTCATTTCACAGAGTTAAATCTTTCTTTTGATTCAGTAGGTTGGAATCACTCTTTTTGTAGAATCTGCAAAGGAATATTTTGGAGTCCATAGAGGCCTATAGGGAAAAACCTAATAACTCCCAATAAATACTAGAAAGAAGCTAACTGTGAAACTGCTTTGCTGTGTTTGCATTCATCTCACAGAGTCAAACCTTTCTTTAGATTCAGCAGATTGGAAATACTCTTTTTGTAGAATCTGCAAAGGGACATTTCAGAGCCCATTGAAGTCTACAGTGAAAATCCAATTATCCCATGATAGAAACTAGAAAGAAGCTATCTGTGAAACCACTTTGTGATGTGTGGATTCATCTCACAGAGTTTAATCTTTTTTTTGATTCAGCTGGTTGGAAACACTCTTTTGGTAGAATCTGCAACAGGACATTTCAAAGCCTATTGGGGCCTATAGGGAAAAACTGAATATCCTGTGACAAAATCTGGAAAGAAGCTATCTGTGAAATCGCTTTGAACTGTGTAGATTCTTCTCACAAGAATTAAACCCTTCTTTTGATTCAGCAGGTTTTAAACACTCTTTTTGTAGAATGTGTGAAGGGACATTTCGCAACCCATTGAGGTCTATAGGGAAAAACTGAATATACTGCAAAACAACTAGAAAAGCTGTATGTGAATTTGTATTGTGATGTGTGGATTTCTCTCACAGAGTTAAATCTTTCTTTTGATTCTGCAGATTGGAAACACTCCTTTTTGTAGAATCTACAAAATCTGTACCTTTGCAGGAATTCTATAGGAATCCATTGAGGCCTATAGTGAAAAACACAATATCCTGCAATGAAAACTAATAAAAAAGCTATATGTGAAACTGCTTTGTGATGTATGCATTCATCTCCCAAATATAAGCCTTTCTTTTGATTTAGCATGTTGGAAATACTCTTTTTGTATAATCTGTGAAGGGATATTTAGGATCCTATTGAGGCCTATAGTGAAAAACCGAATATCCTGAAACAGAAACAAGAAAGAATGTATTTGTGAAACTGCTTTCCAATGTGTGGATATACAAAGAAGCACTGCTTTGCAATGTCTGGTCCAGCCCCAGGGCAGAGCTTTGCTTGAAGTGAGTGTGGGTGTTTTCCCTTTTCTGTGACTACTTGCTGCTCACCCACTTTCCATTCACAGTGGTCACAAATCCCCAGGATACTTATTTCTCTGCCTTTTGTCTTCTAGGACTTTGAATATCATTATTTGAAATTAGAATTATTAGTCTAAAATTGAGAGCACATATTTAGACTGCTTAATCAGATTGGGTTAATAAATATGTATTCTTAAACTCTATTTGAACATGGTATGGAGGAGTTTAAGCAAGCAAAAATATGCAAATAAATGTTAAATTTAGATAAATTTACATGCATGATGTAATTTAAATTTAAATACAATGCATGATGTTACAAATAAGCAGAGAGAATAAGCCTGAATTGAAGAAGTAATGATTTAACATATTTTGTGCATGAAAAGTGGATGGCATTTCTAAGTGTCAGTGTCTTGCTAAAAACAGCAGTTTGTTCCCTATCATCCCTCCCCAGTCTAATAAGTGGGAGGTTTGCTTGATAGAAACAGAGGATACACATGGTATAATAAAGGCTTAACAGTATTTGTTTATGAGAACTTTTATGCCTCACTTTCTGCCCCATATGTGGGCAAACTGATAAGAAACCCTGGGTACTTCCACCTTTGGGTCCAGCAGGAAATTCAAATTACACAAGTGTATTAATCCATTCTCATGCTACTATTAAGAAATACCGGATACTGGGTAATTTATTAAGAAAGAGGTTTAATTGACTCACAGCATGGCTGGAGAGGCATCAGGATAGTTACAATCATGGTGGAAGGGGAAGGAACCCAGCCTTCTTCACATGGAGGCACGAAGAAGAAAAATGAGAGCCAAGCAAAGGAGCTCCTTATAAAACCATCAGATCTTGTGAAAACTAACTAATTATCATGAGAATAGCAAGGGGAAACCACCCCCATGATTCAGTTACCTCCCACCAGGTCCCTCCCATGACAAGTGGGGATTCTGGGAACTACAATTCAAGATGAGATTTGGGTGGGGACACAGCCAAACCATATAACAAGCCTCTGCCTATGTGCAATCCCAATCTAATCCCAACCCCACCCACTAACCACCATACAAACTCCAAGTCATTCTTTTTTTGCTCTCTCAAGCCTTGCTCTCCTCAGAAAGTCTCCTTATATAAGCAAGAAACATTTCACACCTTGTGTGTATACAGCATCATTGATTTTGACATTAAAACTAAATTGTAGTTGGGGGCTAATTCTCCTTCTGTGGGGTGGTAACATCACATAGTATATTGGAATAGAAGAGACACATTCTTACTGCAGGACCCCAAGGATTAGAACTCTTCAATAGCAATAAAGCAAAGGAAGTCATGGTGGGTAGCAGAAATTATCCCAAAGTGTTTGAGTAGGACTAGTGAAGGTGTAGTTTATTCAAAGTTTATCTATTCTCTCTGCCATGTACTGTTACTATGAAATTGACACATTTTTGCTATGGATGCTGATGACCATCCCGAGTCTGACCAGTTTTGTTGGAGGAAAACCAAAGATAAGCAAATTGTATCTCTGCTGTTCATTGCTTCCACACAAAGCAGGAAAAATCCAGCCAGAAGTGCATAGTTAGGACACGAATGTTGCAAACAGAGATTATTTTGTCACGAGAGAGACTTTTTCATGTTGCCTATAATGTTAGGTTACTTTTCCCAAAACTTCACACAAAATGATTGATAATTATTAATTGCTTGTCTCAAATATTTCCATCCTATTGGCAGGTTTGATGAGATGAAAACTGCAGAATGTGCAATCAAGCTTATCAGATTAAGATCCAGTTTGCCAACTGAAAGGGGAGTGTTCACCAATTTGATGAATATGTGGAATAGAGAAATCAGTTTGTCTCAAATATATAGAATACTGCATTTGAGAAACAGAGAACAAACAACCTCTAAAGAAAAAAACTTTTAAAAATGTATTTCATTTTCACTTTAAAATGCTTTAGGAGCAATGTATTGGATAGTATACTAAGAGCACACCACAAGTGCTTTATCATCTTTCTTTTTAATATTTTATTATTCTTATTTTTTTTCTGACTCTCAGAAGCTGAGCATGGAACAGCTCTGAAAGATGAAAAGACAACAAATTATTCTGTGTTTTGTAGTTTTACAAGCCATTTTGTATCCGTTTATTCATTTCCTACTATTGACTAAATGAATATCTTTAATGTCTCCTTACAGATAAGAGCCCAGGAGATAGGTAGACAAGAACTTTGTCAGTGATCATCACCAACCAGTGATTACTGAGCATCTGCCATGGTCATGATAAGATATAGAAGACAGGAATTAAGAGTGGGTTAATCCAGAGAATATTACACTTCCTCTAAAGCTGGAACTTGTCTCCTGGGATAGAGATGTTTATAAGAACAGAGACAGAAATATTTAAGTAGTTTTGCTGGGCGCAGTGGCTCACGCCTGTAATCCCAGCACTTCGGGAGGTTGAAGTGGGCAGATCACAAGGTCAAGAAATCGAGACCATCCTGGCAAACATGGTGAAACCCTGTCTCTACTAAAAACACAAAAACTAGCTGGGCATGGTGGTGCATGTTTGTAGTCCCAACTACTCAGGAGTTTGAGGCAGGAGAATCGCTTGAACCCATGAGGTGGAGGTTGCAGGGAGCTGAGATCATGCCACTGCACTCCAGCCTGGTGACAGAGCAAGACCTCATCAAAAAAAAGAAAGAAAGAAAGAAAAAGAAAGAAAGAAAGAAAGAAAGAAAGAAAGAAAGAAAGAAGAAAGAAAGAAAAATATTTAAGTAATTTTTAAAACTTAAAAGTAACAGCTAGTAGTTACTATGCCTTATTCACTCCACCATCTAACATAGCACCTAGTAAGTAGTAGGCACATAATAAATGCAAAAGAAAATAAACACATGAATTACAATCATTAAGTAATTTTATTGGCAATCAAAATTATTTTATATTAACACTAATAAAGATGGAGATAGCTAAATCATTCTATTGTTAAAATTAGTCTGAGCAGCATGCTTTGAATATGCTAAAAGAAAAATGTTCACTGAAAATAACTATGAAGAACATCTGTATACATCTCCCTGGATACCTGGATAAGAGTTTAGAATATATTTTCAGCATTGGAGGTACTGTGTTGTGGGGATTCTTATCTTTAACTTTTCTAGATACTGTGAATTTACTCTTTTACAATTTGCTGTACAAATTTAAACTTCCTCAAGCCAAATAAAAAAGATATTCATCAATCCATATATTTGCTAACACTTGGGGTCATCAGTTTTTTCAATTTTTTATAGCATGATGTGCATAGTTCTTGTAGTTTTATTTGCATTTTTTATTTCTAGTGAGATGGAGCATCTTTTAATATTTTGTTATTCACTCAAGTTTACTCTTCTGCTCTTAAATTGTCTCACACTTTTTTCCTCATTTTTATACGGAGTGTTTTAAAAAAATCTTCTTTCTATTGATTTGCAGTAGTTCTTTATGCATCCTGAATACTAACCCTCTGTTGGTTATACATACTGAAAATAAATTCAGTAGATTATCTTTTCTATAAGATATTTTTGATATAGAATTTATTTTAATATAATTGAATCCATTGATCTTTTTATTCACAGTCACAGCAGTATTGTTTGTAAAAATTAAAAAAAGAAAGCATTCTATTAATTCATAATATTAACATATGAGAAAAATGGAAAAATAAATTCATTTAGATATATTCAAACAATGTAATTTTATGTAGCAGTGAATTAGAGCTATACATATAAGCACAGGTAAATCTCATAAACAAAACATTGAATGAAAAATACAAGTTGAAGAAGACAAAAAGCAATATAAACATATATAAACTTTAAAAATCTTTTAAAAAGATTTAATGGGCCAGGCATAGTGGCTCACATGTATAATCCCAGCACTTTGGGAGGCTGAGGTAGGCAGATGGCTTGATTCCAGGTGTTTGAGACCATCCTGAGTAACATGGCAAAACACTATCTCTAGAAAAAAATTCAGAAATTGGGTAGGTGTGGTGGCACATGCCTGCAGTTCCAGCTATCTGGAAGGCTGAGGTGTGAGGATCACCTAAGCCCAGGGAGGTTGAGGCTGCAGTGAGCCATGATTGTGCCACTTCATTACAGCCTGAATGACAGACTGAGACTTTGTCTCTAAAAAACAAAATAAAGTAAAATAAAATAAATTAAAATAAAGTGATTAAATATAAAGTATAAAGAAACATATGAGAAAACAAACTTCAAAGTCAGGCTTATCATACAGTTATTTGAATGCATTCATATTTTTGCATGTTGAAATAATAAAGTTGTTGAATGCAGCAGCAGTTCTGGTGTCACTTTCTCTAGTGAGCTAGATCAGGCTTCCCCTGCAGCCATGTTGAAGAAACTTGCAATTGGCATTGATCCTTTACCATCTGTTTCTAAGTGGGTGTCTTTCAAGATGAGAAGACTGAGATCACTGCCAATACTCAGCCACATTATGTCACCTTTACAGATATAACATGATTGATCACTGATACTGCAAATACTCAAGTTACAATGAACTCCACAATATGATTCTTGGGGCCAAATGTACACTTGGACAACAATTTGATTACTCAACTCTTCAGTGAGACAAGCAGTGTAGGTAGAATATAAAGAGGAGATTAAAAATTACTGGCTGGGGCCAGGTGCTGTGGCTCATGCCTGTAATCTCAGCACTTTAGGAGGTTGAGGCAGGAGGATCACTAGACATCACGAGTTTGAGACCAGTCTGGTCACATGGTGAAACCCTGCCTCTACTAAAAACACAAAAATTGGTAGAGTGTGGTGGCACTCACCTGTAATCCCAGCTACTCAGGAAGCTGAGGCATGAGAATCCTTTGAACCTGAGAGGCGAAGGTTGTAGTGAGCCAAAATTGCTCTAATGCACTCCAGCCGGGGTGACAGAATGAGACTCCGAAGAAGGAAAGATGGACGAATGGAAGGAAGGAAGGAAGGAAGGAAGGAAAGAAGTAAAGGAGGAAAAAGAGAAAGAAAGAAAGAAAGAAAGAAAGAAAGAAAGAAAGAAAGAAAGAAAGAAAGAGAAAGAGAAAGAAAGAAAGAAAGAAAGAAAGAAAGAAAGAAAGAAAGAAAGAAAGAAAAAGGAATTTCTGGCTGGGCGTGGTGGCTCATGCCTGTAATCCTAGCACTTTGGGAGGCTGAGACAGGTGGATAACTTGATGTCAGGTGTTTGATACCAGCCTGGCCAACATGGTGAAACCCCATCTCTATTAAAAATACAAAATTAGCTTGGTGTGGTGGTGCATGCCTCTAATCCCCACTGCTTGGGAGACTGAAGCAGGAGGATCGCTTGAACCCAGAAGGCAGAGATTGCAGGGAGCTGAGATCACACCATTGCACTCCAGCCTGGACAAAAAGAGCAAAACTCCATATATATATAAATTTAGGTTTGAAGAAGATGAACAAAATTACAGAAGCTCAGTTTGGCAAGCTGGGACATCACCACAGTACCAGAACTTTAATGACTCTCAGTGCCAAGGTGCCAACAATGCTATAAATGTTACTGGTGCCTATATTTCTAGTGACCCAAATGCTACTACTTAAGGCTTGATCAGGATGGTTGTTGTCAAACAAAATGTGTTGATCCTTGAAACAGGAGGCAGCACTTTTGATGTGTCCATCCTCACTTGTGAAGATGGTATCCTTGATTTCTACTTTTTACCTAAGGACATTCTTTGGGTGGATAAAATTTTCTTAACTCAGCTGGGCACAGTAGCTCATGTCGGTAATCTGAGGACATTGGGAGGCCAAGACAGGCAGATCACTTGAGGTCAGAGGTTTGAGACAATCCTGGCCAACCCCATATCTTCTAAAAATACAAAATTTATCTGAGCATGGTGGTGGGCACCTGTAATCCCAGCTACTCAGGAGGCTGAGGTAGGAGAATCACTTGAACCCGGGAGGCAGAGGTTGCAGTGAGCCAAGATCATGCCACTGCACTCCAGCCTGGGTGACAGAGTGAGACTCCATCTCAAAAAACAAACAAAACAAAACAAAAAAATTTCCTTAACCAAGCATCACCATTAGAATGTCAAAGTCAAAAGCAAATAAAGACAGTAATGAAAACAAGAAGTCTATCTGAGCACTGTCTGGGGCCCTGGGGATCAACCAGCCCTGCCTGCCATTTATGTTAAAAATGTGCACCATCACGGGGCCTAATACCATGGCCTGGCTCACCCACTCCTGGCTTCTGAGCATGTCATTCAGGGGCCCACTACTGCCAGTGTCCATGTGCTTCTCCCAGGAGCCGGAGGATGGATACTCACAGCCTGCTGCCATCAACATCAGTGAGACCCATCTGCACAAACCACCTGGGAACTGGAGACTGGCCCTACCAACCTATTGCAGTCACTGCTGGCACCAACACATGCAACCTGGGGGTACACAAGTTGGCCCACCATCACTACTGCCATGGCTGATGACACACATGCTGCCTGGAAACCCAAGGACGCCCCATCTAACCACAAATTCTACTGTTGTCACAGCTGACACCTGAACAAGCTCCCTAGAAACCCAATAATTGGCCTATCTGGGCTCACTAACACCTGCATATGTTGCCTAGGGGCCCAAAGACAGGTATGCCTAGCCCACCACTACCACCAAGCGGGCCTGAAGACTATCCTGCCTTGCCTAGCTATTCCCAGCAAAGCCTAACCATAACCTTCACTAATAACTGCAGCCTAAGCCACTGAGAAAATTGCAGGCACCACTGATGCTGGTTGTAGCCAAAGAAATCATTCAAATATTACACTACTACACATACCCAGAATCAAAGCTAAAACACCTATACAACTAACACTATAGATACATGTACAGAAAAAGCCTATCAACATAAAACCAATCCAAAAAAATTAAAGAAGTGACTGATGGACCAAAAGTGCAGATATTAACATAAGGACACAAGAAATATGAAAAAGCAAGGAATATGACATTTCCAAAGGATCACAATAATTCTTCAGCAATAGATTCCAATGGGATGGGAAAATCCTATTAAATTCCTGAGAAATAATTCAAAATAATGGCATTAAAAAAGCTCAGTTAGATACAAGGAAACATAGATTTAAGAATACAAAGAAGTTAGATAAATGTAAAATTAGAAATTAGAAAGTCATGATCTGAATCAGAAATTCAATAAAGAGATAAATATCATTAAGAAAGAACCACACAGAAATCCTGGAAGTGAAAAAATCAATAAAGGAAATTAAAAATGCAATCAAGAACTTTAACAATAGACTAGGTAGAGCAGAAGAAACAATTTCTAAACTTAAACACAGGTCTTTTGAAATAACCTAAACCAAAAAATAAAAATAAAAAAGAATGAAGATCGTCTATGTGACATGTGGGACACAACAAAGTGACAAATATTCAAATTTTGGATTTTCCAGAAGAAGAAGAGATGAGCAGAGACAGAGAAAAGTTATTCAATGAAATAATAGCTGAAAAATTCCCAAGTCTTACAAGAGAAATAGATATCTACAAGAAAAATAGATGCAGAAAGCTCAAGCATACCCCAAATAGATTCAAGCAAAAAGGCCTTCTCTGAGAAGGTACATTATAGCCGAAATGTCAAAAGTCAGTAATAAAGATGGAATTCTAAAATGGTGAGAGTAAAGCATATAACCACTTAGAAGGGAACCCCATCAGACTAACATTGGATTTCTCAGCAGAAGTCTTAGAGGCCAGAAGAAAATGAGATGAAATATTCAAAGTGCTGAAAGAAAAAAAAAATGACCGAGAGCCAAGAATACTACACCCAGTAAATCCATCCTTCAAAAATGGAGAAATAAAGAATTTCCAAGACAAGCAAACTGGAGGAAATTTATTACCACTTAAAGTAGGACATGTTTAAGGGAGTTCTACATTTGAAAGTGAATAAATGACATCTACCATCATGAAAACACACAGAAGTATAAAACTCACTGGAAGAGAAGACACACAAATGAGAAAGAGATGGGACTAAAATTTTTACCACTACAGAAAATGAGCAAACTGTTAGGACAAAAAAATAAGACAGAAAGAATGGAACAAAGAATATACAAAGCAACCAGAAAACAATGAACACTATGACAAAAACAAAACCTCATATGTCAGTAACAACTTTGAATGTAAATGGATTAAATTATTGACTTAAAAGATATAGACTGGCTAAATAAATTGTTTTAAGTAACCCAACTGAGGCCAGGCATGGTGGCTCCTGTCTGGAATCCCAGTACTTTGGGAGGCCAAGATGGGAAGATCACTTGAGGTCAGGAGTTCAAGACCAGCCTGACCAACAGAGTAAAATCCTGTCTTTACTAAAAATACAAAAATTAGCCGCACCTGATGGCACATGCCTGTAGTCCCAGCTACTTGGGAGACTGAGGCAGGAGAATCATTTGAACCCAGAAGGTGGAGGCTGCAGTGAGCCAAGATCATGGCACTGCACTCCAGCCTGGGTGGCTGAGCAAGACTCCATCTCAAAAAAATAAAAACAAAAATAAAATGAACCAACTATATGCTGCTGCCTACAAGAAAATTGCTTCACCTGTAAAGACACATGCAGACTGTAAATGAAGGGATGGAACAAGATATTCCATGCAAATGGAAACCAAAATCATGCAGGCGTATCTAATGTATATCAGATAAAACAGCCTTTTTAGTCAAAAACAGTATGAAGAGACAAATAAAGTCATTATATAATGATAAACGGGTTGATTCAGCAAGAAGATATGATAATTCTAAATATATATACACCCAACACCAGAGGAACCAGATATATAAAACAAAAGGATTAGATCTAACAGAAAATCATTACAGCCAACTGATTTTTGACAAAGGTGTCAAAAACATATAGGGGGGAAGGACGGTCTCTTCAATAAATGGTGCTAGGTAAACTGGATATTCATAGGCAGAAGAATAAAACTGGATCCCTGTCTCTTCCTATACACAAAATACAAATATCAACTCAAAGGGATTAAAGACTTAAACAAAAGACCCAAGACTATAAAACTTCTAGAAGAACCATAGAGGAAACCCTTCAGGACATTTGTCTAGGAAAAAATGTATGGTAAGACCTCGAAAACACAGGCAACTAAAACAAAAATAGGCAAATGCGATTATATTAAATGAAAAAGTTTCTAAACAGCAAAGGAAACAACCAACAGAGTAAAAAGATATTTTCCAAAGAAGACATACAAAAAGCCAACTGCTAAATGAAAAAGTGCTTAACAGCACTAATATAAATCAAAATCACAGTGAGATATTTTCTTACCCCAGTTAGAATAGCTATTATAAAAATCATGCTGTGGAGAATCCAGAGAAAAGGAAACTCTTCTACACTGCTGGCAGAGATGTAAATTATTATAGCCATTATGAAAAATACTACAGAGGCTCCTAAAAAAGTTAAAAATAAAATTAACTATGATCCAGCTACTGATAATTTCACTACTAATTAATTATCCAAAGGAAAGAAAATTAATATATCAAAGGGATACCTGCAACTCCATGTTTACTGCAACACTCTTCACAATAACCAAGATATGAACTCAACTTACATGTCCATCAATGAATGAATGGATAAAGAAAATGTAGCATATGTACATAATAGAATGCTCTTTATTCACAAAAAATAATAAAATCTTGTTATTTGCAGCAACATGGATGGAACTGGAAGTCACCATGTTAAGTGAAGTAAGCCAGGCACAGAAAGACAAAAATATCACATGTTCTCAATGACATGAGGGAACTAAAAAAGGTTGATCTCATGAAGGTAAAGTGTGGAATAATAGCTACCAGGAGCTGGGAAGGTTTTATGGGGGAAGAGAATAGGGAGAGAAGTTAGTTTATGGATACAAATAAACAGTTAGATAGAAGGAATAAGTTCTAGTGTTCGATAGCACAGTAGGGTGACTATAATTAACAATAATACATTATATATTTCAAAACAGCTAGAAGAGAATATTTGAAATGTTCCCAACACAAAGAAATGATAAATGTTTAAGGTGATGAATATCCTAAATACCCTGATTTTATCATTACACATTGTATGTATGTATCAAAATATCACATATACCCCACAAATATGTGCATATGTTATTTATCAGTAAGAAATAAAGTAAACAATTATATTTTGGGGAGAATAGGTGTGAAATCAGATAGTAGTGATGGTTGCACATTATGAATATAATAAATGCCACTGAATTGTAAATTTAAAAAATGATTACACAAGACTAGGTCACATATCAGTTAGTGCTGCAGATGCCTGACCCACACTGCCTGGGTTCAAATCCCAATTCTGCAATTTATGAGCCTTGTGAGGCTGGGCACAGTGGCTCATGCCTGTAATCTCAGCACTTTGGGAAGCTAAGAAGGGAGGATTACTTGAGGCCAGGAGTTCAAGATCAGCCTGGGCAACAAAGTAAGACTCTGCCTTTACAAGAAATCTAAAATATTAGCTGGGCATTGTGGTGTGTGTCTGTAGTCCCAGCTAATGAGGAGGATCCCTTGAGCCCAGGAGTTAGAGGTTTCAGTGACTTATCATTATACCACTGTATTCTCAGCCCACACGACAGAGCAAGACTCTATCTCTAAAATAATTGTTTAAATGTATAAACTGTGTGACCTTGAGTTATTTAAGATAAGTTATTTAATCTCTCTGTGCTTCATATCCTTCAACCATAAGGCAGCACTAGTAATCAAAGTGTCAACTTCCTATGCCAGTTATTTTGAGCTAAATATTAATAGCACCCCCTTCACTTTGAGTCGCAGTTCAGAGAACCAATTACATGGTCATTCAACTCATGTTGATCCGCCATTGAAGAGGTTGCCAGACCAGAGAGTAGAGAGTATCTTGCACATAATCACAAAATGTAAGACACTCAAAATTTTTATGAGAAATCTGATGACAGTTCTTTAAGAAAAATGTGAAATTCACTATATATACAAGAGTGGTTATCCTGAAAACTTGAAAGTGTGAGCACATAAAAATTAAATTCATGTCCTGAAGAATAATGCTCCTTTCAAAAGAGGCAACAAATGAAATAGAAATATTTTATAACAAATGTTTTATAAAGAAGAGAAAAACAACTAAATAAAATATGACCTAATGCTAGTAGTTGTCCTTGGAGTAGAAGGTTAGAAGTGCTTGGATTTTTTTCTTTCTTATACCTCTGCAGTTCCCAGTTATTTTACAGTAGGCACATACTACTTTTATAATCAAAAAGATATTTTTAAAAAATGTTCAGACAGACTCACAAAAAGTCAAAACATAATTGCAGAATACAAGACATACTTAAAGTGATTCAGAAAGACTGAAAAAGAGACAGCAAGGAATACTAGGAAAATGCAAACAAAACCTGTAGATTGAGATATCTGGTAATGTAGAATTTAGACCAGAAAACATTAAACAAGACAAAAAAGGGATAGTTTTAATGCTAAAGGCTACGATTTACAAAAAGGTACAAAATCTTATGTACCCAAATGATATAAAAACAACTTTCAAAACTCAGAAGCTACAAGAGAAGCAAGAATAGACAAAAACTTAGGTAATATTTTGTTTTCCAAGAAAACATGGCACACTAATAAAAATTAATCATGTATTAACTGATAAAGAAAACCTTAGGCCGGGTGCGGTAGCTCAAGACTGTAATCCCAGCACTTTGGGAGGCCGATGCAGGTGGATCAAGCCTGGCCAACTTGATGAAACCCTGTCTCTACTAAAAATATGACGTGTGGCTTGCGCCTGTAATCCCAGCTACTCAAGAGGCTGCGGCGTGAGAATCACTTGAGCCCAGGAGGCGGAGTTAGCAGTGAGTCGAGATTGCGCCACTGGCCTCCAGCCTGGGGGACAAAGGGAGATGCCATCTCAAAGCAAACAAAGCTTTATAAGTCTCATCAAAGTAAGGATAATAAAAATATTATCTAATTACAATGTAATAAACCAGAAGTTCATAATAAAATTTTAAAACACCCTTCTATCTGGAAATTTTAAAACTTAATATTTCATAATTCTTGGGTCAAAGTAGAAACAAATTAAAATTTCAGAATTTCTAAGAAATATTTATACAAATACTACATTTTAGAATCTATGGAGTATAATTAAAACAGTAATCAGAGGAAAATTAATAACATTAAAAATATCAATTAAATCAATTAAATGAAATAAAAATTAACTAATTAGATATCCAACTCAAAAAGTTACAAACAGAACAAGAAAGCAACTATCTCAAAAAAGCAGAAGGAATACATTGGTAAAAGCATAACTATATTAGTATAAATAATTTTAAATGGTAGAAGGTTATGTGTAAGGATCAAAAAAAATAGAAGCAATAGCTCAGCCAGGCGCAGTGGCTCATGTCTGCAATCCCAGCACTTTGGGAGACCGAGGCGGGTGGATCACCTGATGTTGGGAGTTCAAGACCAGCCTGACCAATAAGGAGGAACCCTGTCTCTACTAAAAATACAAAAATTAGCCAGATGTAGCGGTGCATGCCTGTAATCTCAGCTACTTGGGAGTCTGAGGCGGGAGAATTGCTTGAACTTGGGAGGTGGAGGCTGCGGAGAGCTGAGATTGTGCCATTGCACTCCAGCCTGGGCAACAAGAGCGAAACTCCAACACCCCCCCCACCCAAAAAAAAAAAAAAAAGAAAAAAAGAAAAAGCAGTAGCTCTCCTCATCAAAAAAAAGAAAAAGAAAAAGAAAAAAGAAAATAAAGGACTCCAAGCACACATACCCAAAATAAAAAGATGCCATGAGGAAGTAACCATCAAATGTAGAATATTAAAAATTATAATAGATTACTTGCATGTATGCTAAAAAACTAACAAACACATTGAAAACCTCAATGTAATAAGTAATTTTCCAGGAAAACTTAATATACCAAAACTAATCCAGCAAAGATTATTCTCAAGTTATTTAAATATATCACATTTTACAGAAGACATAGCAAAAATAGAAGACCTATCCCTACCCCCATGAAAGCACCAGGTTTACAAACTATCCCAAGGGAAATATACCAACCTTCAAAGAGTGGATAATATCAATCTATTTTAAATGTTCTAAACTATAAAGAAGAAAAAGAAAACTCCAAGAGTTTGAAGTAAGCATAACATTGAGAACAAAATCTACTAAACATTGTTTATTTACACACACACAGAAGAAAATCATGGACCATTGGGACTTAGAGCAATGCAAAAACCTTAAATAGAATATTAGCAAGCAAAATACAACAGCAGCCTTCCAAAAATATATCATGACCAAGTGGGGTTTATTGAGGAAATCAAAGAGAAAATTAATATTGAAAAACCCATTAATATAATTTCATCATATTAAGAGGTCAGGGGAAAAAAATCACTTGATCTTCCCCATAGATGCTAAAATTTATTCAACAAAAGTATAAAACTCTTCTAATAAAACTTAATAAACTGTAAAGTGAAGCATATTTCCTTAACATGAATTTGTATTTACACATATATTTCAAATGCAGTACATGTATCCTGGTTGGTTATGCCTTGAAAAAAAGGAATTTATAAAACCATTCTAGAAATTATGCAGAAATTTAAATATCTCTAAAATATTAGATGATGTTAGGAAAATATTGCTTATTTTCTTAGTTTTGATAATAGTGTTGTAGTTATTAGGAGAATGTCCTTATTCTTAGGAAATGCATACTGAAGTATTTAGGAACCGAAGTGTAATGATATGTGGAACTTAGTCTAAATTACCCTACAGAATAAAAGTATATATGACAAATATTTTTAATTGTCATATTTGGATGGTGGATATAGAGATTATCATTGCATTATTCTTTCAACTTTTCTGTGTGTTTGATAATTTTCATAATAAAATGTCAGAGATTAAATAAAATTTATAAAAATTGTAATGACAAAATCTTTTCAATATAGTTCCACTAACTGTTCTAGTTAGATTCCTTTGTTTCCAAAGATCAGGATCCTGCTCAAGTTACTTTAAGAAAATAGTTTTTAAAGATACGTGGGAATCAGACCTAACATTGGAATCTGACACTCAAAGGACATTCAGGAAGCTCTAGGAACTGCCTCCTCTCCCAGTGGCCAGCTAAGGGGCCACCTCATTCCTCTCACTGGGTCTCTACTTTCCTCAGTGCTTCTATTGCCTTCTCACCTCTTCCAATAGATTTCCTTTGTTATCTTTAATTTCAGCTGTACTCACTTAGCAAAGTTATACACGGGCCCCTTCACCCATCAACATCACTCCTGGATATCTAGCTCTAACATGTTGGCAAAAAACACCAAATGATATCTACACAAAGCTATTCATTGTAACATCATTTGCATAAGCATAAAGCTGAAAACAACCCAACTTCCATCAAAAGGAGACTGAGTAGACTATTAGACATGCATATGATGGAAGGCTGTGTAACTATAAAAAGTAATGAGAAGAATATAAACTGATAGGGAACGATCTTAAGTTATATTGTAAGGGGACAAAAGCCTTGTATGGTATCCTACTTCCAGTATTTTAACTTTTGTGTAAAATAAAGGATAATAAAACACATAAATGGACATATTTGTTTATATTTTCATAAAGAAATAATGAAATGACAAGTCAAAATTAATTTTTAAAACTGCTTCACTATAGTGGGAGGGAGAAAATAGGATGGAGGAGCCAGGGACAGAAGCTTCCCTAGATATAGATTTGGCCAGCTTTCCTGAAGTCTGGGCCTGTAACTGACTGTGAGCATTCTGCTGTCCAAGCAGGGCACAAGATTTAGCCTAGACTGAAGGGAGGAGAAAGAGACTCCAACTCTCCATGGGAAATGTGTCAAACAATATTTGGCCAGCTTTTCTAAAGGCAGGACAACCAGACATGTTGTGTTTCATAACAGGGCATACTAAAAAGTATATGACAGTAGCTACAAGGTGATCTTGCCTTAAAAGTTATACTTGAATGTCTTATCAAGCCTCTAACTCTCAGTTTATAGGCAATATAAGGGATAGAAGGAAATGTTTAACTTTTAAAAGGTTAAAGAAACAATCAGCCAGATTCAGAATGTGAGAAATTCTAGAGGATCAACAACCGGAGGGAGCAGTCACAGAGTAACTGAATGTAATATGAAGGTATGGTATGGATTCTAACTTAAAAAGACATAATTGAGACAACTGGAAAAATTTGAACATGGATTGGGTATCAGACAATGTTTAAAAATTACTATTAGCACTGTAAAAATATTTTTTTAAAAAAACTATCTGTTCAAGGTCCATAGCAAAGTATTTAGAGATGAAATAACATGGTATCTGGGATTTGCTTTTAAAATGTAAGAGAAGAAAGTGAAGGTGGTGAATGAAACAAAATGAGCAAAATGTTGATGAAATTGGTCTAAAAATATTTTTTTTCACATCCTTCTTCTACTGCCATTAACTTCCTAAGCTTCTTTATGTTACTTAGTCAAACTCCCTGAAGTGTAAATATAAGTGAGTCAGCTAAGCCATAGGCCACTGGCTGGGGTCTGTGGTTGAGCTATCTTTGGTTTACTGTCGGCTATGGACTGAATGTTTGCATCCCCCCAAAATTCGTATGTTGAAATCTAATTCCTAATGTAATGGTATCAGGAGGTAGGGTCTTTGGTAGGTAATTAGGTCATAGGGTGGAATTTTGAAGAAAAATGGGATTAGTACCCTTATTAGGGGCTGCAAAGACCACAGTTGTCCTCTTCTACCATGTGAAGACACAGCTAGAAGGTCTATGCACCAGGAAGCAGATCCTCTTTAGACACTGAATCTACAAGTGCCTTGATCTTGAACTTCCAGCCTCCAGAACTGTGAGAAATAAATTTCTGTTGTTTATAAGCTACTCAGTCTATGGTATTTTGTTATAGCAGTCCAAACAGACATTGCCCACTCACCCTAGGTCCAAAAAACTGGAAAAAGTAGGCTACAAAGTAAAAAAAAAACTTAATCCCCCAAGCCTGTTTCTTCAGCAGGAGTTGAAGACTAGGGCGATTCCATAGAGTAGAAAAAACAGAGAGGAGCAGACACACTAATCAGCACCTTTAGTGCTATCTTCCAGAGGGTGGGAGGAGCTGATTCTTTAATGGATCAGCTTCACACGCATTCCAAAGCCAACAATAACATCTTTTTGACTTATCAACTTCTCATGAGTCCCACATGTATTTGCCTACCATCTCCTTTGATTGCTCATTGTTATGAGAAATAAATGGGAATCAGGAGTTACTATCTTTTTTTATAATCAAGGCAAGTGACCAAGTGATTTACCCAAGGCACAGAGCAATTGGTTCTAGGGGAAATAAATAAATTGCATTTTTTATATCAACTAGACTGCATCTTCAGGGAATTGTGCTGCATTGAAAACAATTTTTAAGCTACCTAATAATTATCTGTCAGCATCATCTCTTCTTTAAAAGATTTTTTAAGACTTTCCTATGGTAAATCTACATTGTCACCCTAGATGGCTGTTGGAATAGCAGGAAATAAGTTGGAGACTCAGAGAAAAATCTGCTTATGAAGGGCCTTAAGAGGCAGGCTAAAGGATTTAGAATTTGTGGCTTTGTTGAAAGGGATCACCATGAAGGTAAAATTCATAGAAAAGCAGAGTTAATTCAAAAGAGAGAGAGAGAGTGATGAAGACTGGGAGACCAGCTAGGAAGTTTGGTAATAAAATACTATTTTACAAAGTAGCAGCTGAAATGTAGAGGATGCACAACATCTAAAAGATATTCCAAAGGGAGAAATCATTTATTTTAGTGGTCCCGGAGTTTAGGAATGGAGCAGAATAAAAAGTCAAAGACAACTTGAAAGTTTCTGATTTGGAAGGCTAAAATGTATTGACATCCCTAGACAGATATGGAATGATAAGAATGGGAACAACAGAAGGAAGGCAGCCATTTAATAAGTCCCTGACAAGTAGGAGTTGAAAGTACTTTTAGGGTAAGGAAGACATTTTGTAGCCAGCCATGGTGGCACTTGCCTCTAGTCCCAGCTAGTCAGGAGCACAAACAGACACTAAGGTGGGAGAATTGCTTGATCCTAGGAGTTGGAGGCTGTAGTACCTGGGCAACAGAGTGAGGCCCCATCTTAAAAAAAATAAAAAAATAAAAATCTTGAAAACAATACATATATATACATACAAAATTCTCCAATTCCTTTGTGATGTGGTTTGGCTGTGTCCCCACCCAAATCTCATCTTGAATTTTAGTGCCTATAATCCCCACATGTTGTAGGAGGGACCCAGTGGGAAGTAATTGAATCATGGAGTAGGTTTTCACACGCTGTTTTAGTGTTAGTGAATAAGTCTCACAAGATCTGATGGTGTTACAAAGAGCAGTTCTTCTGCACACACTCTCTTGCCTGATGCCATGTAAGAGGCGCTTTGCTCTTCCTTCACCTTCTGCCATGATTGGGAGGCCTCCCCAGCCATGTGGAACTGTGAGTCCATTGAATATCCTTTTTTAAAAAATAAATTAACCAGTCTTGGGTATTTCCTCATAGCAGTATGAAAATGGGCTAATACACTTTGTAAATACCTATTTAGTAGTAGAAAAGGTGGAATTCAGACAATTTTCATTATTTTGGGAAGATAATCCCAGGCACAGAAAATTAATGTTAAAGGTAATTTACTATTACCACATAGAGCTATATACTGGGTGGGCTGAGAGTTTAGAATATCTGTAAAATTATTTAATCGTCCTTGCATTTCCCTCATGCCACTGCTTCTAAAAGCTTTACTAGTTGTCTAATAATCTTAGCCATGGGAAATTTAATACAATTTCCTTTACTTTAAATTACACTTATTGTGAAATGTTTTAATTACCCCTACATGATAAGATTTAACTGATAATGGGGGTCATTTCCAGGTTTGAAATGTGCATATTTGACAGCCAAGTTATTATCATGGTTGATACTATTGCTTGCAGAAAAAACAGCAATCTAAATCCACATGAAAGCCAATACATCATATCCTAGAGTCACTATCTTCAAACAGTGATAATCCAAGGGAATTGTAGGTTATTTGCCAAGAGAAATCACTCTAAAGGTATACCTAGCTCTCTACTTTTGAAAACACATATATCTTGTAATTTAGCCGTCATCTAAAAGTTAACTCCTTTAAATTGACTATGGGTCTCTCTAATATAGCAGCTTTCAATCTTAACTGCTCATTGGAATCTCATGAAGAACTTTCAAAAGTATACTAATATCTAGCTCTCATCTTCTCCTCTTTCTAATCAAATTGTTCTGGAATGTGGTTTGAGGATCAAGATTTTTAGAAGCTCCCCGAGTGATTCTAATGTGCAGACAAGGTTGAGAATGTCTGCACCATTTTCCTAATGATTCTTTGAAAGTTCAGATTTCCTTTCACGTTTCAAATGTTTCCTAAAGTTATAATAAAAGCCTTATTAGAATATACCACTGGTATAAAGAGAAATAATGTCACAGGGAATCAAACAAAAAAAACAAAGAAGGGTGTATGAGGAATCATTTTTCTAGGAAGTAGAAGAGAACTTGAGGGAGAAAATTGTTATTTGGGGAAATTATTTAAAGGCGTTTTATGGCAGGGCATGGTGGCTTACGCCTGTAATCCAAGCACTTTGGGAGGCTGAGGCGGGTGGATAATATAGGGTCAGGAGTTTGAGATCAGCCTGGCCAGCATGGCAAAATGCTGTTTCCACTGAAAATACAAAAAAAAAAAAAAAAATTAGCTGGTCATGGTGGCATGCGTCTGTAGTCTCAACTACTTGGGAGGCTGAGGCAGGAGAATTGCTTGAACCTGGGAGGTGGAGGCTGCAGTGAGCTGAGATCACACCACTATACCCCAGCTTGGGCAACAGAGCAAGCCTTCATCTCTAAATAAATAAATAATTAATTAAATAAGGCTTTTTAGATGGACAAATCAAGAACAAAAGACTACTTTGTTTGGGAAATACTGAGTCTCCAAGTTGTTGAAATTTTCCAGCGTAAGAGGTTAAAGATGTTTCCTTTTGGCAGAAAAGCTATTTCCCATAATTTTTGTTGTTGCTTGGTTGGTTGCTTGGCCAACAGGTATGGTATTCTTAAGTGAGAATTTTGCTGATTTATTCTGGCAGCTGAGAAACAGTTGTTTATTTGTTTGGTTTGTTTGTTTAGAGAAGGACTTTGGGAAAAGAGAAAGAAGAAACTGGGAGACAGTCTTCGAATGGCCCCTAGAGTCATGCCAATAGGTCAGATTCTAAGATCTGGAGAGAAACTTCCATGGTAGGGTTTGTCGCTGGAGCTTTGAAACAGCAAATCAAAATTCCTTCTTTTCTATGTTGGAATGCCACCTTGATTGTACATCTAGGCCTTCAATGAAGTGATGCTGATAATCACTACTACCTATTGTCTAGCCTGTGTTGGTGTGGTCTTAAAAAATGAAGAAAAGGAGCTATGCCCATATTTATAGCAAATTGGGTCAGCCTGAAGTGGCAGAGACAAAATATCAAAAGCCAGGAACAGTTATTGGGTGGGAGGTGACAACCAGCCATCCTAAAGTGACTTTATTGAAACTTTCTGCAGTTTTACAGGAAGAAAGCTTAAGGTGTTCTGTTTAGAGATGAAAAGTAATCAACAACTTCAGAAACTATAAATATTCAAAGAATGTATACCTAGTCCATAATTCCAAACTTATTACAACTGAGAACACTAGCACTCCTCATTATCCATATTGTTTCTCTTCTTCCTGAGAACTCCCTTAAAAAATATCTTCTGCTTGCCTTACTACTATGTTGGGCCATGTGATTGGAGTCCAATTAATGGAAAGTGAGCAGAGGTATTGTAAAACACTTTCAAAATTGACTTCTAGAACTTCTTGTATAATCTTTCATGTTCTTTCTCTTTGCTCATTAGGCAACTGAATGCAGAGGTTCCAGTGCAGAAATTTCAAAAGAACTTAGAGGATGATAAAGCCACTAAATGAAGGAGACTGAGTACCTCAATCATTAAAGAAACAATTGCCTCTCACTATTTAGGCTATGAAAAATATAAAACACTTATTATGTTAAGCCCTGAGATCTGTGGGTTGTTTGTTACAGCAGTGCTAGCAGTTAGTTTTACTTAACCTTACAATATACTAAGTGACTACCCAAATCCTAAAGTCTCATTCTGTACAGTCACTCAAAAGAAAAGAAAAAAATATTTTAAAATTCATATGTAACCAAAAAAAAGCCTCAATAGCCAAGGCAATCCTAAGCAAAAGAACAAAGCTGGAGACATCACACTACCTAACTTTAAACTATACTATAGGGCTACAGTAACCAAAACAGCATGGTACTGGTACAAGAACAGACACATAGACAAATCGGTCAGAATAGAGAGCCCAGAAACAAGGCCACCTACCTACAATCATCTGATCTTTGACAAAGCTAACAAAAACAAACAATGGGGAAAGGACTTCCTATTCAATAAGTGATGTTGATATAACTGGCTAGCCATAGGCAGAAGATTAAAACTGCACCCCTTTCTTACACCATACACAAAAATCAACTCAAGCTGTATCAAAGACTTAAATGTAAAACCCAAAACTATAAAAACCCTGGAAGACAACCTAGACAGTATCATTCTGGACACAGGAACTGGCAAAGATTTCATGACAGAGATGCCAAAAGTAATTGTGACAAAAGCAAAAATTGACAAATGGGATCTAATTAAACTAAAGAGCTTCAGCACAGCAAAAGAAACTGTGAATAAACAGAGAACATACAAAATGGGAGAACTTTTTTGCAAACTTTGCATCTGACAAAGGTCTGATATCCACTATCTATAAGAAACTTAAAAATTCAGCGAACAAAAGCAAATAACTCCATTAAAAAGTGGGCAAAGGACATGAACAGACACTTTTCAAAAGAAGACATATACGTGGCCAACAAGCATATGAAAAAAGTTCAGCATCACTGATCATTAGAGAAATGCAAATCGAAATCACAATGAGGTGCCATCTCACACCAGTCACAATGGCTATTGCTAACAAGCCAAAAAAACAACAAATGCTGGTGAGGCTACACAGTAACAAACCTGTGCTTTATGCACATGTACGCTAGAACTTAAAGTATCATAAAAAATTAAAAAAAAAAAAGAACGAGGGAGAGGTTGAGTGTGTAAAAAAAAAAAAAAGAAAAGAAAAATAAAAGAAAATGCATAGTTAGTGGGAAGGCAAATTAGTTCAGCCACTGTGAAAAACAGTTTGGTAAATCCTTGAAGAGCTAAAGACAGAAATACCATTTGACCCAGCAATCCCATTACTGAGTACATACCCAAAGGAATATAAATCCTTCTATCATAAAGATATGTGCATGTGCATGTTGATCGCAGCACTATTCACAAAAATAAAGACATGGAATCAACCTAAATGCTCATCAGTGGTAGACTGGATAAAGAAACTGTGGTATATATACAACATTGAATATTATGCAGTCATAAAAAAGAATGAGATTATGTTCTTTGCAGTAACATGGATACAACTGGAGGCCATTATCCTTAACAAACTAATGTAGGAACAGAAAAACAAATACCGCATGTTCTCACTTATAAGTGAGAGCTAAATGATGATAACACATGGACACATAGAGGAGAACAATAAACACTGGGGCCTACCAGAGGGTGGAGGATGGGAGGAGGGAAGAGGTCAGAAAAAATAACTGTTGGGTACTAGGCTTAATATCTGGATGACAAAATAACTCTCATGACATGGGTTTACCTATATGCAAACATGTACATGTATCCCTGAACTTAAAACAAAAGTTTAAAAACTTACTAAATTTTAAATAATTCAAATCACACAAACAACGTTTTCTGAACATAATGGAAATAAAATAGAAATCATCAAATAAAGAAATGCTGGAAAATTCCCGAAATACTTGAAAACTAAATCATATACTTCTAAGAAACCCACAGTTCAAAGAAGAAATCAGTAAGGAAATTGGGACAGGTGACAACACAAATACTTTTCAAAATTTATGGAATAATGTTAGAGAATTACTTAGGAAAACTTTCAGTACTTCAAATTATGCTATTTTCTTAGTAGATCTATAGCCCATTTCTTCAACTCTCTCTCTTCCTCATTATTTTCTTTCTGTCCACATGAGGAGGGAAACTTTGGTTTGATTTTCTTTGTTCTCCTACTAGTTATAATTTGTCCACTAAATTAGCATGTATTGAGAAAGTACTGTTGGCCTATAGTGCTGACTCAGAATAGGAGCTTGACAAGTATCTACTGAATAAATAAATGAGGAAATTTCAATTTGGAGACAGGGAAATGAAAGAAACAAAGAGAACTTGCATCTCCATTGTCTGTTGCTAAATAAAAACATTTTATATTTAGATTCACACTACTCATAAGATTGATCTTCATTTTCCTCTCTTAACAGCTCTTTCAAAAGAGTAATCCATAGAATCACAAATCTAATCTAGTCACATCAAATGCATAAGTCTCCTCTACCATCTCTAATAAGATCTGTCCAGCTTCCTCTGAACACCTCCAATAAGACTATTCAATATATGTATTGAATAGTCAATTCAATCTATGAATTTTCTAGACTCATGGTTGTACAATGCTTTGAATTTACCTTTCCAAACTGAATTATAATTCTGATGAAAATAGAAACATAATCTCCGGCACTGAGTTGGACTTTTTCTAGCTCAAGTGACCTGTCTCCATAACCCGTAGTCATTTGTAAAAAGGCAGAGAGATCTACACTCAGGTACTTCAACCTCAGAAGATGGGATGTGCCTGGACAGAGGGAGGGAGGGAACAAAAGAACAAAGGGACTAAAATGGCGCATTTCTGGGTTCTTCATTGTCAGCTTTCCCATGCCCGGGAAAGACACAGGTCGACTGCGCAGGTGCAGTCTGACGTCTGACGGAGAAAATCAAAACCTACCTAGCTGTGCCTACCGCCCCACCCCCGACCCGCCTATGTCCCGCCCACTGCCCTCCCACTCCCAGGCCCAGGACATAAAAGCCGCTCCCGGCAGGCGGGCGGTGCGAACTTCCTAGGCCCCTCCTCATAGGCGGGACCAAGGAACCTCCCCCTAGAATGCTGGAGCGACTTCCTCGGCCTCCACCGCCGGAGACCAGTGAACCTCGCCCCTCCTTCACATTGGCTAGTTAATAAAGTTTTCTTTTACCCTGCCTACTTGCCTGTTCTCTGGCACTTACTCTGGTGGTCATCTGGAGCAAATCAGGTGGTGCCGAAACCCGGGAGGAGACCCCTCCTCAGGGCCCTCAAGGTCCGAGGAGCCTCCTCCTTCCACGCCTCAGATGGACCAGGACCTGGACATCGCTTTCCCCACCTCCAAGTCTCCTAGGGGTGAGTACCTTTTGCCTCCCTCTCATATTCCTTGGCCAGAAGTCCTGCGCAGGCCCAAGGCTTTTATCCGGTCACCAGGTGACCCAGGGAAGTTCCCAAAGGCAGAGATGTCTACCCAAAGGAACTCCATTCTGTTCCGTGGGAGACCCATCCAGGACAGAGACGTCCGCCTGGAGGTAATCTCCATTCCGGCTCCAGGAGCATCCCGCCAGTCTCTAGTGGTTCCAAAGGACGCTTTGTAGCCAGGTAGAGTTCGGTATCCGTTTCCGCCTATAGGCGAGAGGAAGGCAATGGGAAACCCCCAATCCAAAATACCTAGAGATTCCCCTTTAGGGTGTCTTCTAAAAAAATCTCAAAACTTTGCAATTAGAACAAGATCTCAGGTGAAGGCGATTGGTGTTCCTCTCCACTGTGGCATGGCCACAATATAAATTAGACAATCAGTCTCAATGGCCGCCTGAGGACACTCTAGACCATAACATTTTAATCGACCTCAGTAGTTTCTGCCAACGCTTAGGCAAGTGGTCCGAAATTAATTATATACAAGGATTTTGGGCCTTGCGTTCTTGTCGGGACCTGTGTAGCCAGTGTTCCTTGGCTCAAGTCATGTTGGCTAAGGATGCAGGTCTAACAAAGTCCAAAAAAGAGGAGTCATCTTTTCTGTCTGAGTTGCCCGAAGACCTTACTTCCCCTCTCTCCCTTCCACTCCCGCCCTATACTCCACCTCCCCTCCCGCTTCGGCCCCACCTTCTCTTTTGGCTCCACCTCCCCTCCCGCTCTCGCTGTTGTTCTGCCTCCCTCCTCAGTCCCTCCCACCATTGTTGAGGCTACACTTCCCTCCGACCCCTCGGCACTTCCACCTGGTCATCTTAGTTCGCCTATCTCTGCCCATACCCGCTCTAAAGATTGCCTAACTGTCCCCACTCCTACTCCCACCCTATCCAACCCCCCTGCAGTCTTAGCACCCTTGCGTGAGGTGGCTGGAACAGAGGGTATAGTTAGAGTTCATGTTCCCTTCTCACTAGCAGATCTTTCAAAGATTGAAAAATGCTTAGGAGATTTTTCTGCCAATCCTATAATTTACACCAAAGAATTTAGATACCTTTGCCAGGCCTATGATTTAACCTGGCATGATCTCCAGGTTATTCTTACCTCTACTCTAAACCCTGAGGAGCAAGAGCACATACTAGGGGCAACCAGGCAGCATGCCAACCAATTACACTTAACAGACCCTGCCTTCCCACTAGGGGAACAAGCAGTCCCCTCTATAGACCCAGACTGGGACTCTCAAGTAGGCCAGCCAGGCTGCCGAAGACGAGATATGATGACTCAATGTCTTCTGGCTGGTATGCAGGCAGCCTCAAATAAAGTAGTAAATTTTAATAAACTAAAATTATTCAAGGTCCAGATGAGAACCCGGCCACATTTTTAAACAGGCTAACTGAGGCTTTAATTAAATACACTCGGTTAGACCCAGCTTCCCCAGCCAGGGCCACTATTCTAGCATCATATTTTATTTCACAATCGGCCTCGGATATTCGGAAAAAACTCCAAAAGGCAGAGGATGGACCTCAAACTCCTATTCATGAACTAGTCAAGTCGGCCTTCAAGGTCTATAATTCAAGGGAGGAAATGGCTGAGACCCAACAACAGGCCCACCTAAGACAGAAGGTACAGCTCCAGACTCAAGCCTTAGTTGCTACTTTGCAGCCTAGCCATAACCCAAAACCAGAGAGCAAAACCCCCAGAAGCTCAAAGACAATAAAAGGGGCTTGCTATAAATGCGGTGTCCCAGGGCGTTGGGCTAATAGATGTCCACAGAGTCCCCAACCACCTGAGCCAATGCAGCCATGCTTTAAGTGTAGAGTAGCTGGACACTGGGCTAGAAAGTGTCCTAACCCTCGTCTGCCAACAACTCCTTGTCCAGCGTGCCATGAAGAAGGGCACTGGAAGTCTCACTGCCCCACCCTGAAAACGGGCATGGTGCCTCAACGTGATGTCCCTTCTCAGGACCCTGGGAGCTCCTTCCATCCTGGGAGCTCTTACATCTGGATGATGACTGAAGGTGCCGGGACTCGGGGACCCCCATCACCCTCACCAAGCTGTGGGTAACTCTCCTGGTAGTGGGTAAGACAATTAATTTTTTAATCAACAGTGGGGCTACCTACTCTGTTTTGCTGTCTTTCGAAGGGCCTAGCCTTTCCTCCAATATTTCTGTTGTAGGAGTCAATGGCTCCCCGTCCAGCCCTCGGAAAACCCCACCCCTTAATTGCTGCCTGGCCAACAACTATTTTGCACACTCGTTCCTCATTATCCCCTCATGCCCCACTCCCCTACTGGGCCTAGATGTTTTAAGTCAACTGAAAGCCCGTATCTCTATCCCTACTAATGCCCCCCACACCACCTGCCATCTGCTTCTAGTATTGACTAACTCAAATGACTCCAACAATCCTACTAACCCTTTCCCCGATTTCCCCATTCCTATCAACCCCCAAGTGTGGGACACCTCCACTCCTGTCGTGGTGGACCATCATCCACCAATACTTATAAAACTTAAAAACCCATCTCAGTTTCCAACCCGCCCACAGTTCTCTCTCCACAACACTTACAAGGACTAAAACCAATCATTACTAGGTTACTCAGCCAACACATCCTCATCCCCATTCATTCTCCCTGTAACACCCACTCTGTCATCTGGAAAAAGAGAGGGTTCCTAACCAACAGTGGCACCCCTATAGTCAACAAAAAACACAGACACTCAAACTGCTAGATGCTTTATCAGCGCCTTCCAGAGCAGCCATCATACACTGTAAAGGTCATCAGACTCCATCTAACTCGGTGGCGGCTGGCAATAATTTTGCCGACACCACTGCCAAGTCGGCTGCTGGATTCTCCACTCCCACGCTTCCCTCTATTTGTTTTCTCTCTCCTCAATATACCCCTACTTATACCCAAGAGGAAAAGACCAAACTATTACAAGATTCAACAGCCAAACTAACCACAGACAATGGGATTTACCTCAATAATAAATTAGTTATTTCTGAAACTCAACTCCACACCATTCTAAAAGACATACATAATTCCCTACACATAGGACCCAAAGCTCTATATAACCTCCTAAGCCCCCTCATTCACTGCCCCACACTCATGAAACACCTAATTATAATCAACCAACAGTGCTCCACATGTCTCAAGTCAAATCCTCAAGGCGCATTGCACAACCCCCATCCGAGCCATCAACTCAGAGGGCACCAACCAGGCAAAGATTGGCAAATTGACTTTACCCACATGCCAAGGCATAAAAAAAATTCAAATATCTCTTAACCCTCATTGATACCTTTTCAGAATGGATAGAAGCCTATCCTACTACAGGAGAAACTGCCAATATAGTTGTCTCCATACTCATTGAACACATTATTCCTAGGTTTGGCCTCCCACTCACTCTTCAGTCTGACAACGGCCCAGCATTCATCTCCAAAGTAGTCCAGCAAGTGGCGACCCTTCTACACATTACCTAGAAACTCCACATCCCTTATAGACTTCAGTCCTCCGGTAAAGTAGAGAAGGCCAACGGGCTCATCAAGCAGCAACTCACCAAACTCTCCCTCGAGACTTGACAATCGTGGGTAACTCTCCTTCCCCTGGCCCTAACCCAGCTGTGAGCAGCCCCATGGAGTCCAACAGTCCTCAGTCCATTTGAATTAGTTTACGGTCAGCCCCTCACCCTCCAGCAGTTACCCACCCTTTCTTCCCCGCTGGCAACTTATCTCCCATACCTCACCCTCTTGAGACAACTCCTGAGACAACATGCAGAACTAGCACACCCCCCTCCAACAGACACCTATAGCCCACATCTCTCTCTCAGCACAGGAGACCAAGTATACTTAAAAGATATCCAAGCCAAAGATCTTCAGCCCAGGTGGAAAGTCCCCTATAATGTCCTCCTATCCACATACACAGCAGCCAAACTTCTAGGACACACGCACTGGGTCCATATATCACAATTTAAAAAGGCCCCCACAGAAGACAATCAGTGGACATCTACTAGACTTACCCCTACCCGTCTCAAATTCACCAAACTCCCTCAACCACCACATGTTCCCTGACCTCTTGTGCTTATCCCGATTTCTCGCCATACTCTATATAAACATAACAGAATCCCAATATATTACCCCAGATCCCTACTTGCCTCCAGATAATAGTCCATCACAGTGGTTTTCCCGCTTACCATTATAGAACATCTTCAGTGGCAAGGTGTACTCTGTGATTACACTGAAGATGAAGTCTTATCTCATACTTATATTACTATCTTTCTCTTGTATTTCAATCTCTATTACTAACCCAGCTTTCATATGGAGATTCTCTATAGTTGAAACTTGGTCACGCAAAAATAAATAGCACTCACAGCTACAAGACACTGCTGACTGCCCCCCTTCAGGCTGCCAACCCCATCTTACTATGAATTTCACCCTATCGTGTTGCAGTGCAGCTGGAGCTAAGGCTCTCTGCTTCCTGCACGATCAGACACATTACAATTGTAAGACTTACTGGAAACAAAAGAACCTAGGATGCCCTTATATTTATTGTAGGATCCATTATGCAACCTTCAGACAGGAGAAGCCACTGCTCTCTTCACCTTTACAAATCAACGAACCACCCTTCAATACCAATTAAATATCAAAGACCCATGGGACTCCCAATGGGCAGACGGAGTCAAAGGTGGACTCTACACAGGCTACATAATTCTTAGTTCATATCCCATGGCTACTCTCCTGATAAAAAGAGCACTTGTCCAGCAAAAATCCCTTCCTCAAAACATACAAGTCCTACAGAATTTAACCTTAGCCATACAGTCACAAGAACAAGCCTTACAAGATCAATTACACTCCTCCAATAAGGACCCCTTCTCATGGTTAAAACTAGCCCATCAAGGGTTAAACCTAACACAGGCAGCCAACCTAACAAATCTCTCCCACTGTTTCCTCTGTGCGGCCCTTGAAAGAGCCCCCTTAGTGGCCGTCCCCTTACCTACTGCTTTCAAGGCTACAACTAACTTTATAGGCACCTCCCAAAAACCGTTTTTACTCCAAGTCCCACTATCCAAAACCCAGAAAGTCCAATCCTTCCTTTCTGCTACTCTACCCCAAACACTTCCTGGTGTAATTATACCCAGCCACCCGTTAAGACCCAGACGGCTCCCATCGGAGGTTATTTCTGGTGCAACAAAACCCTCTTCAAGGTCCTTAATCACACATCCATCGGTCAATCCCTCTGTGTCCCAGTGTCCCTAGTACCTAGTTTAACCTTATATAGCAAAGCAGAAGTAGCTGAACTCATCATACAATTTAACCCTCCTCCTAATGATCTCTAAAAACGAGCTGTCTTCCTTCCCCTAGTCATCGGAGTCTCCCTGGCCTCCTCCTTAGTGGTGTCAGGGCTTGGAACTGGGGCACTTGCCCACTCGGTACAGTCTACCTGATCTCTAGCAGCTCAAATCCGAGAGGCCATAGAGGTTTCAGATGAAAGCCTGGCCTCTCTGCAGCGTCAAATTACCTCAGTGGCCCAGGTAGCAGCACAAAATAGGCAAGCATTAGATTTACTTACTGCCGAAAAAGGAGGAACATGTCTCTTCTTAGGAGAAGAATGCTGCTATTATGTAAATGAGTCAGGCCTAGTAGCCACTAACATCCAAACCCTAAACAGGATTAAAGCAGAATTAAAAACCTACAATACCCCCTTCACCCCCGGACCACCGGTATGGCTGCTGCCCGTAATACAGCAGATGCTCCCATTCCTTTTTTTTTTTTTTTTTTTTTAGGCGGAGTCTCGCTCTGCCGCCCAGGCTGGAGTGCAGTGGCCAGATCTCAGCTCACTGCAAGCTCCGCCTCCCGGGTTCCCGCCATTCTCCTGCCTCAGCCTCCGGAGTAGCTGGGACTACAGGCGCCCGCCACCTCGCCCGGCTAGTTTTTTTTTTTTTCTATTTTTAGGAGAGACGGGGTTTCACCGTGTTAGCCAGGATGGTCTCGATCTCCTGACCTCGTGATCCGCCCGTCTCGGCCTCCCAAAGTGCTGGGATTACAGGCTTGAGCCACCGCGCCTGGCCAGATGCTCCCATTCCTAATTCCCATACTAATCCTCTGTCTTGTCTTATGTTTCGCTCCTGTTTTAATCAAATTTCTCTGAGCCAAAGTTCAAGAGATCACCCATGTTGCCTTCAACCAGATCCTTCTACATCCCTATGTCCAGGTGCCAACCATAGACCCTCATAACAATGTCCCCTAACAGCAGGAAGCAGCTAGACAGACAATGACGCCTCCTATCACTAAAAGGTTGGACTGTCTGGATGGAGGGAGGGAGGGAACAAAAGAACAAAGGGACTAAAATGGTTCTTCATTTCCAGGTTCTTCATTGTCAACTTTCCCGCGCCCGGGAAAGATACAGGTCAACTGTGCAGGCACAGTCTGACGTCTGACAGAGAAAATCGAACCTACCTAGCCGTGCCTACCGCCCCACCCCCGACCTGCCTATGTCCCGCCCACTGCCCTCCCACTCCCAGGCCCAGGACATAAAAGCCGCTCCCCGTGGGCGTGTGGCACGAACTTCCTCGGCCCCTCCTCATACGCGGGACCAAGGAACCTCGTCCGAGAACGCCGGAGTGACTTCCTCAGCCTCCACCACCGGAGACCGGTGAACCTCGCCCCTCCTTCACATTGGCTAGTTAATAAAGTTTCCTTTTACCCTGCCTACTTGCCTGTTCTCTGGCACTTACTCTGGTGGTCGTCTGGAGCAAATCAGGATGTATCTTCAAAACTTTCATTTTCTCCCTTTTGAAACTTATTAGAAAACACCTTATTTAGATGCATCACCTTCAACATGTTTGGATTTTTATCTTCTACACACTCTTGATATGCAAATTCCATGAACGTACACATCTGAAAGCATATATTAACCCCTTTAGAAGATAAAGCAATGCCCAATGACAATGGAAAAATGATTCTGATCACATTCCCATTTCCTCTTTATTATTTGATGAAGACTCATCTTTTGAGTCCTCCTTAACATGGTTCCTGTTCATTTCTTTTGACCATTTAGTGTACTCTTCCTAGACTTCTGCATTTCCACTATATCTGCCTCAGATGTGCATACACTATCCAATAACTTACATAACAGAAAGGTGGTGTTTGTAGTTTGATTTCCATTACCTTTCTGATGATTCCTTCCATTTGGACTGCATCATTTGTTGTGTGTATTCCACAATGTCTCTTGCCAGTGTCTGCAAAGAACAATCAACCATTACCACCATATCTTGTTCTGGGGCTAAACTTAGAGAACAAAGTTTATCATATCTTAAGTATATTTTGGAATCTAATTTTCCAAGACACATTACTTGATTTGGTCACAATAATCAAATTTTGTTCTTAAATCCTTGGCACTATTCAATATTTTGCATACTCAGGTGAAGTTAATTTCATAACTATTTCGTGCTCCATGTCTGGTTAACTAATATTTTAAACGACATTATATCAAACATATAAATTCAGGCCTCTCTCCCAAAGGCAGTGTGTGACTCTTAGTAACTTTTATTAGAACACAAAAAACCCTGCCATTAATATAGCACTTTAGACTGCTAGGTAAAACCAATGCCTTGTATTTAGAATGACAAATTAATAATCATTGCCATCTGCAGGCAACAACAAAAACAAAAATCTCTGGTTTATACCAACTTGTTTGATCAAAGGCAATTTCAAGTGAACAAAATAATTATAGTTCCAGGGAACAACACACACATATATAAAAACATACTTGTCTATTTCCTGCCCTCTATATTTGCATTGGTGCAAACAGTACCCAGAGCAATCAGAAGAACAATATTGAGCAAAAGCAGTTGCATTGGCAGCCATGAGGTCACAATTTTTACTAAATAATACAGAATGAGAACATGAGGAAATGGGACATAGAGGTATCCCCAATAGCAGTTTTTTTTTTAGCATCATTATGATTATAACTACTCTCAGTTTACAAGTCCAATTAATTCATTCCAACACCCTCTGCAACTCTTTCTGAGCAAATAAGTAATTTAAGTTACTGATAAGTCAAACTGATAACCAGTCACCTGCCTAGTGTCCATACTCAACTCAAGCCTATGTTATCTTGACAGATTGGATAAAGCAATTTAAACCTTATTAAAGCAAAGGTTTGATGTATTCCAATCCATTACGTTTACATATATAAATACACTGTGGAAAAAATACTACTACATCTCAGCTGGAAATGTGTTTTGATACGATGTTTTCAAGAAACAGTGCTTTTTAAAGATGTCCTTGAGTAGTCTAATAATTTTTCTCAATGGGAACTGCTATTGGCAGTCAGAGGGAACACTTCTTCATTGTTCTGTACATTGCTGGATGTTTAGCATTCCTAGATCCCAACCACTAAGTGCCAGTAGATTGTCCCAGTCATATACTTGGGATATATGTATGGGAACCAGAAATGATCCAATATATTTCAGAATGGCCCCCAAGGAAACAATGCTGCCCTCTCTCCCAATTAAAAACCTTTGAGAAGGCTTCCCCGAAAAAGCTGAAGGATTTAGTCATTTCCCTATTGCAGGGTCAAGTATTCTTTAGAGAAATTCTAAATCAAAGAAAAGAGAGCTAATTCTAGAGGATAATTTCTAATGAGCCATAAAAATGCTCGTCCTTACTTCTACCCCTTTCTAAATGATGCCTAAACGATTTTCTAATCTGAAATTAGAAACTTTAAAGGAAACATACTTGTCAAAAACTAAGATAAATAAGATAAAATAAAATAAAATAAAATGAAAATACTTATAAAATGTTAAGTTCTGTATGACAAAAGCAGAATACAAAATAAAAAACATAAAACTAGAAATGTAATTGCAGGGATTAATAGCTTAAACATACAAAAAATCCCCACACAGCAATGAGGAAAAACTAATGTCCAGTAAAAAATTGAACTGAGGAATTAGCAAGCAAACAATTAGCAAAATGGCTAATAACAGAAAAAATATATTCAACCTCATTAGTAATCGAGTATAAATAATACACATTTAAGCAATGAAATATAAATATACTTATTTGTTTTACCTACAGTGAAAATATTGTTAAATGAAAATACTCAGTATTGGTAAGGATGTCTACCCAAAGGAACTCCATTCTGTTCCGTGGGAGACCCATCCAGGACAGAGACGTCCGCCTGGAGGTAATCTCCATTCCGGCTCCAGGAGCATCCCGCCAGTCTCTAGTGGTTCCAAAGGACGCTTTGTAGCCAGGTAGAGTTCGGTATCCGTTTCCGCCTATAGGCGAGAGGAAGGCAATGGGAAACCCCCAATCCAAAATACCTAGAGATTCCCCTTTAGGGTGTCTTCTAAAAAAATCTCAAAACTTTGCAATTAGAACAAGATCTCAGGTGAAGGCGATTGGTGTTCCTCTCCACTGTGGCATGGCCACAATATAAATTAGACAATCAGTCTCAATGGCCGCCTGAGGACACTCTAGACCATAACATTTTAATCGACCTCAGTAGTTTCTGCCAACGCTTAGGCAAGTGGTCCGAAATTAATTATATACAAGGATTTTGGGCCTTGCGTTCTTGTCGGGACCTGTGTAGCCAGTGTTCCTTGGCTCAAGTCATGTTGGCTAAGGATGCAGGTCTAACAAAGTCCAAAAAAGAGGAGTCATCTTTTCTGTCTGAGTTGCCCGAAGACCTTACTTCCCCTCTCTCCCTTCCACTCCCGCCCTATACTCCACCTCCCCTCCCGCTTCGGCCCCACCTTCTCTTTTGGCTCCACCTCCCCTCCCGCTCTCGCTGTTGTTCTGCCTCCCTCCTCAGTCCCTCCCACCATTGTTGAGGCTACACTTCCCTCCGACCCCTCGGCACTTCCACCTGGTCATCTTAGTTCGCCTATCTCTGCCCATACCCGCTCTAAAGATTGCCTAACTGTCCCCACTCCTACTCCCACCCTATCCAACCCCCCTGCAGTCTTAGCACCCTTGCGTGAGGTGGCTGGAACAGAGGGTATAGTTAGAGTTCATGTTCCCTTCTCACTAGCAGATCTTTCAAAGATTGAAAAATGCTTAGGAGATTTTTCTGCCAATCCTATAATTTACACCAAAGAATTTAGATACCTTTGCCAGGCCTATGATTTAACCTGGCATGATCTCCAGGTTATTCTTACCTCTACTCTAAACCCTGAGGAGCAAGAGCACATACTAGGGGCAACCAGGCAGCATGCCAACCAATTACACTTAACAGACCCTGCCTTCCCACTAGGGGAACAAGCAGTCCCCTCTATAGACCCAGACTGGGACTCTCAAGTAGGCCAGCCAGGCTGCCGAAGACGAGATATGATGACTCAATGTCTTCTGGCTGGTATGCAGGCAGCCTCAAATAAAGTAGTAAATTTTAATAAACTAAAATTATTCAAGGTCCAGATGAGAACCCGGCCACATTTTTAAACAGGCTAACTGAGGCTTTAATTAAATACACTCGGTTAGACCCAGCTTCCCCAGCCAGGGCCACTATTCTAGCATCATATTTTATTTCACAATCGGCCTCGGATATTCGGAAAAAACTCCAAAAGGCAGAGGATGGACCTCAAACTCCTATTCATGAACTAGTCAAGTCGGCCTTCAAGGTCTATAATTCAAGGGAGGAAATGGCTGAGACCCAACAACAGGCCCACCTAAGACAGAAGGTACAGCTCCAGACTCAAGCCTTAGTTGCTACTTTGCAGCCTAGCCATAACCAAAACCAGAGAGCAAAACCCCCAGAAGCTCAAAGACAATAAAAGGGGCTTGCTATAAATGCGGTGTCCCAGGGCGTTGGGCTAATAGATGTCCACAGAGTCCCCAACCACCTGAGCCAATGCAGCCATGCTTTAAGTGTAGAGTAGCTGGACACTGGGCTAGAAAGTGTCCTAACCCTCGTCTGCCAACAACTCCTTGTCCAGCGTGCCATGAAGAAGGGCACTGGAAGTCTCACTGCCCCACCCTGAAAACGGGCATGGTGCCTCAACGTGATGTCCCTTCTCAGGACCCTGGGAGCTCCTTCCATCCTGGGAGCTCTTACATCTGGATGATGACTGAAGGTGCCGGGACTCGGGGACCCCCATCACCCTCACCAAGCTGTGGGTAACTCTCCTGGTAGTGGGTAAGACAATTAATTTTTTAATCAACAGTGGGGCTACCTACTCTGTTTTGCTGTCTTTCGAAGGGCCTAGCCTTTCCTCCAATATTTCTGTTGTAGGAGTCAATGGCTCCCCGTCCAGCCCTCGGAAAACCCCACCCCTTAATTGCTGCCTGGCCAACAACTATTTTGCACACTCGTTCCTCATTATCCCCTCATGCCCCACTCCCCTACTGGGCCTAGATGTTTTAAGTCAACTGAAAGCCCGTATCTCTATCCCTACTAATGCCCCCCACACCACCTGCCATCTGCTTCTAGTATTGACTAACTCAAATGACTCCAACAATCCTACTAACCCTTTCCCCGATTTCCCCATTCCTATCAACCCCCAAGTGTGGGACACCTCCACTCCTGTCGTGGTGGACCATCATCCACCAATACTTATAAAACTTAAAAACCCATCTCAGTTTCCAACCCGCCCACAGTTCTCTCTCCACAACACTTACAAGGACTAAAACCAATCATTACTAGGTTACTCAGCCAACACATCCTCATCCCCATTCATTCTCCCTGTAACACCCACTCTGTCATCTGGAAAAAGAGAGGGTTCCTAACCAACAGTGGCACCCCTATAGTCAACAAAAAACACAGACACTCAAACTGCTAGATGCTTTATCAGCGCCTTCCAGAGCAGCCATCATACACTGTAAAGGTCATCAGACTCCATCTAACTCGGTGGCGGCTGGCAATAATTTTGCCGACACCACTGCCAAGTCGGCTGCTGGATTCTCCACTCCCACGCTTCCCTCTATTTGTTTTCTCTCTCCTCAATATACCCCTACTTATACCCAAGAGGAAAAGACCAAACTATTACAAGATTCAACAGCCAAACTAACCACAGACAATGGGATTTACCTCAATAATAAATTAGTTATTTCTGAAACTCAACTCCACACCATTCTAAAAGACATACATAATTCCCTACACATAGGACCCAAAGCTCTATATAACCTCCTAAGCCCCCTCATTCACTGCCCCACACTCATGAAACACCTAATTATAATCAACCAACAGTGCTCCACATGTCTCAAGTCAAATCCTCAAGGCGCATTGCACAACCCCCATCCGAGCCATCAACTCAGAGGGCACAACCAGGCAAAGATTGGCAAATTGACTTTCAGCAACAACAACATTAACAACAACACCTGACTCTTCCATCACTCCCAACAGAGCACCACTCTATTTTTTAGATGAGATGCTACCTGATTCATGAATCACAAATAAAAGCCAATTTGACCATTTAACTAAACTTGTTGGAATTGTCTCTTAACATTTATCATGAGCTACTATGCTGAATGATCTGTTGTCAACTAGGCATCACCATCATTCCTTTTAAGGTCTTCTCCCACAATCCATTTACCTAAGACGTGGAACTCCCCATAGAAGTCACTCAAGATTTGGAAGACAGAAGAAAAAGAGAATTTCTATCCTCTAGAGGCAACTTCATCTTGACTGAAGCAAATGAGAGCCTCAGAATGACTCCCTGGTGAGCTCTTGAGAAGTCATCTGTGTCACTGCTACACTCGGAGGCAGTGGGGGACCTCTTAGAGATTCCTAAGACTTGTAGAAGCTTGCTGGTAAGTTCCTGAGAGGCCCCTGCCCTGTCACTTCTGGATGAGATCTCCAGTGTCTACTTTCCCTCCATGGCTTCCCTGGACTTCAATACTTTCCAGCTTTTCCAACAGTCAAGCAAGTCCTTAATTCCTTTTTTTTTTTCTTTTTTATTATACTTTAAGTTCTAGGGTACATGTGCATGACGTTTATATCATGTATAACTCCCCAATGCAATCCCTCCCTTCTCCCCCCTCCCCATGATAGGCCCCAGTGTGTGATGTTCCCCTTCCCGAGTCCAAGTGATCTCATGTTCAGTTCCCACCTATGAGTGAGAACATGCGGTGTTTGGTTTTCTCTTCTTGTGATAGTTTGCTAAGAATGATGGTTTCCAGCTGCATCCATGTCCCTACAAAGGACGCAAACTCATCCTTTTTGATGGCTGCATAATATTCCATGGTGTATATGTGCCACATTTTCTTAATCCAGTCTGTCACAGATGGACATTGGGTTGATTCCAAGTCTTTGCTATTGTGAATAGTGCCACAATAAACATACGTGTGCATGTGTCTTTGTAGTAGAATAATTTATAATCCTTTGGGTATATACCCAGTAGTGGGATGGCTGGGTCATATGGTACATCTAGTTCTAGATCCTTGAGGAATCGCCATACTGTTTTCCATAATGGTTGAACTAGTTTACAATCCCACCAACAGTGTAAAAGTGTTCCTATTTCTCCACATCCTCTCCAACACCTGTTGTTTCCTGACTTCTTAATGATTGCCATTCTAACTGGTGTGAGATGGTATCTCATTGTGGTTTTGATTTGCATTTCTCTGATGGCCAGTGATGATGAGCATTTTTTCATGTGTCTGTTGGCGGTATGGATGTCTTCTTTTGAGAAATGTCTGTTCATATCCTTTCCCCACTTTTTGATGGGGTTGTTTGTTTTTTTCTTGTATATTTGTTTGAGTTCTTTGTAGATTCTGGATATTAGCCTTTGTCAGATGAGTAGGTTGCAAAAATTTTTCCCATTCTGTAGGTTGCCTGTTCACTCTGATGGTAGTTTCTTTAGCTGTGCAAAAGCTCTTTAGTTTAATTAGATCCCATGTGTCAATTTTGCTTTTGCTGCCGTTGCTTTTGGTGTTTTAGACATGAAGTCCTTGCCCATGCCTATGTCCTGAATGGTACTACCTAGATTTTCTTCTAGGGTTTTTATGGTATTAGGTCTAACATTTAAGTCTCTAATCCATCTTGAATTAATTTTCATATAAGGGGTAAGGAAAGGATCCAGTTTCAGCTTTCTACTTATGGCTAGCCAATTTTCCCAGCACCATTTATTAAATAGGGAATCCTTTCCCCATTTCTTGTTCTTTCAGGTTTGTCAAAGATCAGATGGCTGTAGATGTGTGGTATTATTTCTGAGGACTCTGTTCTGTTCCATTGGTCTATATCTCTGTTGTGGTACCAGTACCATGCTGTTTTGGTTACTGTAGCCTTGTAGTATAGTTTGAAGTCAGGTAGCGTGACGCCTCCAGCTTTGTCCTTTTGACTTAGGATTGTCTTGGCAAGCGGGCTTTTTTTGTTCCATAAACTTTAAAGCCGTTTTTTCCAATTCTGTGAAGAAAGTCATTGGTAGCTTGATGGGGATGGCATTGAATCTATAAATCACCTTGGGCAGTATGGCCATTTTCACGATATTGATTCTTCCTATCCATGAGCATGGTATGTTCTTCCATTTCTTTGTGTCCTCTTTGATTTCACTGAGCAGTGGTTTGTAGTTCTCCTTGAAGAGGTCCTTTACATCCTTGTAAGCTGGATTCCTAGGATTTTATTCTCTTTGAAGCAATTGTGAATGGAAGTTCATTCATGATTTGGCTCTCTGCTTGTCTGTTACTGGTGTATAAGAATGCTTGTGATTTTTGCACATTCATTTTGTATCCTGAGACTTTGCTGAAGTTGCTTATCAGCTTAAGGAGATTTTGGGCTGAGACGATGGGGTTTTCTAAATATACAATCATGTCATCTGCAAACAGGGACAATTTGACTTCTTCTTTTCCTAACTGGATACCTTGATTTCTTTCTCTTGCCTGATTGCCCTAGCCAGAACTTCACCACTATGTTGAATAGGAGTGGTGAGAGAGGGCATCCCTGTCTTGTGCCAGTTTTCAAAGGGAATTTTTCCAGTTTTTGCCCATTCAGTATGATATTAGCTGTGGGTTTGTCATAAATAGCTCTTATTATTTTGAGGTACGTTCCATCAATACCTAATTTATTGAGCGTTTTTAGCATAAAGGGCTGTTGAATTTTGTCAAAAGCCTTTTCTGCATCTATTGAGATAATTATGTGGTTCTTGTCTTTGGTTCTTGATATGCTGGATTACGTTTATTGATTTGCGAATGTTGAACCAGCCTTGCATCCCAGGGATGAAGCCCACTTGATCATGGTGGATAAGCTTTTTGATGTGCTACTGAATCCGGTTTGCCGGTATTTTATTGAGGATTTTTGCATCGATGTTCATCAGGGATATTGGTCTAAAATTCTCTTTTTTTGTTGTGTCTCTGCCAGGCTTGGTATCAGGATGATGTTGGCCTCAAAAAGAGTTAGGGAGGATTCCTCTTTTTCTATTGATTGAAATAGTTTCAGAAGGAATGGTACCAGCTCCTCCTTGTACCTCTGGTAGAATTCAGCTGTGAATCCATCTGGTCCTGGACTTTTTTTGGTGGGTAGGCTATTAATTGTTGCCTCAATTCAGAGCCTGCTATTGGTCTATTCAGGGATTCAACTTCTTCCTGGTTTAGTCTTGGGAGAGTGTAAGTGTCCAGGAAATTATCCATTTCTTCTAGATTTTCTAGTTGATTTGCGTAGAGGCATTTATAGTATTCTCTGATGGTTGTTTGTATTTCTGTGGGGTCGGTGGTGATATCCCCTTTATCATTTTTATTGCGTCTATTTGATTCCTCTCTCTTTTCTTCTTATTAGTCTAGCTAGCGGTCTGTCAATTTTGTTGATCTTTTCAAAAAACCAACTCCTGGATTCATTGATTTTTTGGAGGGTTTTTTGTGTCTCTATCTCCTTCAGTTCTGCTCTGATCTTAGTTATTTCTTGCCTTCTGCTAGCTTTTTTTTTTTTTTGAGACGGAGTCTCGCTCTGTCGCCCAGGCTGGAGTGCAGTGGCCGGATCTCAGCTCACTGCAAGCTCCACCCCGGGTTCACGCCATTCTCCTGCCTCAGCCTCCCGAGTAGCTGGGACTACAGGCGCCCACCACCTCGCCTGGCTAGTTTTTGTATTTTTTAGTAGAGACGGGGTTTCACCATGTTAGTCAGGATGGTCTCGATCTCCTGACCTCGTGATCCGCCGTCTCGGCCTCCCAAAGTGCTGTGATTACAGGCTTGAGACACCGCGCCCGGCCTCTGCTAGCTTTTGAATGTGTTTGCTCTTGCCTCTCTAGTTCTTTTAATTGTGATGTTAGAGTGAATTTTAGATCTTTCCTGCTTTCTCTTGTGGGCATTTAGTGCTATAAATTTCCTTCTACACACTGCTTTAAATGTGTCCAGAGATTCTGGTATGTTGTATCTTTGTTCTCATTGGTTTCAAAGAACATCTTTATTTCTGCTTTCATTTCGTTATGTACCCAGTAGTCATTCAGGAGCAGGTTGTTCAGTTTCCATGTAGTTGAGCGGTTTGGATTGAGTTTCTTAGTCCTGAGTTCTAGTTTGATTGCACTGTGGTCTGAGAGACAGTTTGTTATAATTTCTGTTCTTGTACATTTGCTGAGGAGTGCTTTACTTCCAATTATGTGGTCAATTTTGGAATAAGTGTGATGTGGTGCTGAGAAGAATGTATATTCTGTTGATTGGGGTGGAGAGTTCTATAGATGTCTATTAGGTCTGCTTGGTGCAGAGATGAGTTCAATTCCTGGATATCCTTGTTAACTTTCTGTCTCGTTGATCTGTCTAATGTTGACAGTGGAGTGTTGAAGTCTCCCATTATTATTGTATGGGAGTCTAAGTCTCTTTGTAGGTCTCTAAGGACTTGCTTTATGAATCTGGGTGCTCCTGTATTGGTGCATATATATTTAGGAGAGTTAGCTCTTCCTGTTGAATTGATCCCTTACCATTATGTAATGGCCTTCTTTGTCTCTTTTGATCTTTGATGGTTTAAAGTCTGTTTTATCAGAGACTAGGATTGCAACCCCTGCTTTTTTTTGTTCTCCATTTGCTGGTAGATCTTCCTCCATCCCTTTATTTTGAGCCTATGTATGTCTCTGCATGTGAGATGGGTCCTGAACACAGCAGACTGATGGGTCTTGACTCTTTATCCAGTTTGCCAGTCTGTGTCTTATAATTGGAGCATTTAGTCCATTGACATTTAACGTTAATATTGTTATGTGTGAACTTGATCCTGTCATTATGATATTAACTGGTTATTTTGCTCGTTAGTTGATGCAGTTTCTTCCTAGCCTCGATGGTCTTTACATTTTGGCATGTTTTTGCAATGGCTGGTACCGGTTGTTCCTCTCCATGTTTAGGGCTTCCTTCAGGGTCTCTTGTAAGGCAGGCCTGGTGGTGACAAAATCTCTAAGCATTTGCTTATCTGTAAAGGATTTTATTTCTCCTTCACTGATGAAGCTTAGTTTGGCTGGATATGAAATTCTGGGTTGAAAATTCTTTTCTTAAGAACGTTGAATATTGGCCCCCACTCTCTTCTGGCTTGTAGAGTTTCTGCCGAGAGGTCTGCTGTTATTCTGATGGGCTTCCCTTTGTGGGTAACCCGACCTTTCTCTCTGGCTGCCCTTACGATTTTTTCCTTCATTTCAACTTTGGTGAATCTGGCAATTATGTGTCTTGGAGTTGCTCTTCTGGAGGAGTATCTTTGTGGCATTCTCTGTATTTCCTGAATTTGAATGTTGGCCTGCCCTATTAGGTTGGGGAAGTTCTCCTGGATGATATCCTGAAGAGTGTTTTCCAACTTGGTTCCATTTTCCCCCTCACTTTCAGGCACCCCAATCAGACCTAGATTTGGTCTTTTTACATAATCCCATACTTCTTGCAGGCTTTGTTCATTTCTTTTCTTCTTTTTTCTTTTGGTTTCTCTTCTCGCTTCATTTCATTCATTTGATCCTCAATCGCTGATACTCTTTCTTCCAGTTGATCGAGTCGGTTACTGAAGCTTGTGCATTTGTCACGTATTTCTCGTGTCATGGTTTTCATTTCTGTCATTTCGTTTATGATCTTCTCTGCATTAACTAGTCTAGCTGTCAATTCTCCACTTTTTTTTCAAGATTTTTAGTTTCTTTGCGCTGGGTACGTAATTCCTCCTTTAGCTCTGAGAGGTTTGATGGACTGAAGCCTTCTTCTCTCATCTCGTCAAAGTCATTCTCTGACCAGCTTTGATCCGTTGCTGGCGATGGGCTGCGCTCCTTTGCAGGGGGGAGATGCACTCTTATTTTTTGAATTTCCAGCTTTTCTGCCCTGCTTCTTCCCCATCTTTGTGGTTTTATCTGTCTCTGGACTTTGATGATGGTGACGTACTGATGGGGTTTTGGTATAGGTGTCCTTCCTGTTTGATAGTTTTCCATCTGACAGTCAGAAGGACTGTCTGTTGGTCTGTTGGAGATTGCTTGAGGTCCACTCCAGATCCCGTTTGCCTGGGTATCAGCAGCAGAGGTTGCCGAAGATAGAATATTGCTGAACAGCGAGTGTACCTGTATGATTCTTTCTTTGGAAGTTTCCTCTCAGGGGTGACGCCACCCTGTGAGGTGTGTGTGTCAGACTGCCCTAGTGGGGGATGTCTCCCAGCTAGGCTACTCAGGGGTCAGGGACCCACCTGAGCAGGCAGTCTGTCCGTTCTCAGATCTCAACCTCCGCGTTAGGAGATCCACGGCTCTCCCCAAAGCTGTCAGACAGAGTCGTTCGCGTCTGCCCCGGCCCCCGCTCTTTCCCTAATGGACTGCAGCTGTGCGCTGTCCACAGAGGTAGAGTCTACAGAGACAGGCAGGCTTCCTTGAGCTGCTGTGAGCTCCACCCAGTTCGAGCTTCCCAACTTCTTTGTTTACCTACTTAAGCCTCAGCAATGGCGGGCGCCCCTCCCCCAGCCTCGCTGCTGCCTTGCGGATAGATCGCCGCAGATGGCTGTGTTAGCAGTGAGGGAGGCTCCGTGGGCGTGGGACCCTCCCGGCCAGGTGTGGGATATGTTCTCCTTGTGTGCCTGTTTCCTTAAAGCGCAGTATTGGGGTGGGAGTTACCCGATTTTCCAGGTGTTGTGTGTCTCAGTTCCCCTGGCTAGGAAAAGGGATTCCCTTCCCCCTTGCGCTTCCAGGTGAGGCGATGCCTCGCCCTGCTTCAACTCACGCTGGTCAGGCTGCAGCAGCTGACCAGCACCGATTGTCCCGCACTCCCTAGAGAGATGACCCCAGTACCTCAGTTGAAAATGCAGAAATCACCGGTCTTCTGTGTCGCTCGCGCTGGGAGTTGGAGACTGGAGCTGTTCCTATTCGGCCATCTTGCTCCGCCCCCCAAGCCCCTAATTCCTAATAACAAACTCCTTCTGCCTCCAAAACATGGAGTGTCTTCTGTTTTCCTGACCAACCCTGACTGACTCAGACACATAGCTAGATAATTCACATAACTAGGTAATTCTACAATATTGCTGTAGTGTCATGAAAACCAGACATCAGATTTTGTGAGAATTGAGTAACAGGAAAGTATCCCAGCTTTAGAAGATTAAGGGAGGCTTCCCAGAGAAACTGACAGCTAAGGTAAGTCTGAAAAATGAAAATAAATTATCCAGGTGCAAAGAAAGATTCAGAAACTAAGATATTTAGAAAGAAAGTTAGGTTTTTAGAAGGACTGGATAACCAAAAATAAAAGTATATTTAAAGGGGAAAACACACAAGACTAAAACAGTTACCAAACTTACAATAACCCTGTTGGTGAAGAATAAAACAACAGGTTTCTTGCATGATTACCATTCCTGTAAAGCTCATTATACGTTTGTAGAAATCAGTGTGGCAAAATGCAGTAATGCTGTTGGTGCTTCATCTGCCTCAAACCCTTACCAGATTAGTACACCAAGTTCCCCAGCTGCTGTGAGTGATAGCCACCAATGGCTCACAAGTGCACACTTCTCTGAAGAATTGCTATTCACCTGGAAGTTTCTGGAGGACTTTGCCTTCCTCCAAAGGCATTCACAACTGAGGGCTGATATACAGGCCTGCAAAACCTGACCCCCTCACCTAAGGTGATGCCAACTTTGTGATGCTTTTCAAACTCTCTGTGGGAGTAGGCTAAGGATGAACTACCACAGAAAATTCATCTTTGCTTAACTTTTCCTCTGTCCTAGGGTTACACGCCTGTAACCCTAGCACTTTGGGAGGTCGAGGCAGGCAGACTGCCTGAGCTCAGGAGTTCAAGACCAACCTGGGCAACATGGTGAAACCCCATCTCTACCATAATACAAAAAAATTAGCTGGACATGGTGGCACATGCCTGTAGTCCCAGCTACCTGGGAGGGTAAGGCAGGAGAATTACTTGAACCCAGAAGGTGGAGGTTTCAGTGAGCTGAGATTGTGCCACTGCACTCCAGCCTGGGTGACAGAGCAAGACTCTGTCTCCTAAATAAATAAATACATGTGTATGCCTTTTTCTTGTTAATCTCTATTTTGTTACAAGTGCCTCAGCCATGAACCTAGGGTGGATGAGGAAAATATTATTTTCCTTTCCTACACGTACAGCCTTTGTTCTCCACTGAGTAGAGTAATGCCTGACAAGAAAGCACTGAACACAGGATTGTTGAAGGAATGCCTCAATGCAGAAGTGAAATAAAACTGCACAAAAAATTCCTTCTGGTGTTTAACAATGTTCTGGTCCTTATATTAAGAAGAGGAGTCAAGGGAGGGCGACTGAGTGTGTGAGTTATACAGAGTATGTGGAGATTAATCTATCTAGATTAATGTTAGCACACAGGACATGGTTTGTTTGACCTGAGAATTCTTAAACATTTTAATTGATATTTTAAAATCAGGAATTTTTTTCACAAAAATCTGGGTATCTGGATTCTCTCACAATAAAAGACCACCAGTGTTGCCACATGGCATCAAAAGCCTCGATCTGAGGAGTGGACTGTGCCTGGGCTTTCTTTGCCATTGGCCACAGCTCCCCACCCCTGCCCAAGAGGCTTCACAGGTCCACCTGCCTGGCCCCTTGCAGCATATGTTCTGGTTGGGTTATAATGTATGACGTTACATATCACATGGTCCATATGTCCACTGCTGTTATCACAAACTTTGCTGCCAGTTCTAGTCCTTTTGCATTGCTACAAAGGAATACCTGACACTGGGTAACTTATAAAGAAAAGAGGTTTATTTGACTGACAGTTCTGCAGGCTGTACAAGCATGGCACCTGAATCTGCTAGGCTTCTGGGGAGATCTCAGGGAAGTTTTGCTCATGGTAGAAGACAAAGGAAGAGCAGGCAGGTATGTGGCCAGAAAAGGAGCAAGCAGATCTCATGTGAACTAACTGAGCAAGAACTCACTCATCAACAAGGGGATAGCACTAAGCCATTCATAAGAGATCTTCCCCCATGACCCAAATACATCCCACTAGGCCTACCTTCAACATTTGAGGTCACACTTTAACATAATTTGGGAGGGAATAAACATCTAAACCTTATTACTGCCCAAAGAACGCACTTTTTTTCTCCACTGGCTCTCCCCAACCCTTTCTTTCTCCTATATTCCCTATCTCAGCTTGGAAAACCACCTCCCCCACCACTAGCCAAGATGAATCAGAGTCAGGTGAACCACGGGACATAGTGTATTTCAATGACAGGAAGATGGAAGAAAGCTGGCTTTGCAATGCAGTCCAAGGTCTGTGACATTACGTATCACATGGCACAATAGGACAAAGATGTGTACAAAATCATTAGCTGGAGTTTTGGTTTTAATCTATGAACACAAAAAGTGCTAAACTACAAATTAACAGATGCACAAGATTCAGATTTTAAAAGTGACAGAAAAATTCCCCGAAGTTTGTGGAACAGTCAGTTGAGTATCATCTTGCTCCACCTTGTGGTCATTTGGGAGCATACAACCTAGATAACTCATGTGCCAAATACAACAGATAATGTCTTATATTATCCTTGGTCACAGGATAATGTAATAGAATTGCTATAACGTTGCCTTTGGTGTGTTTAGCAAAGCTCCCAAGCTAGCAGTTTATTGAACTTGATCTGGTCAGTTGGTAAAGAGCCCCAGAAACCCAGCCACTTTATGCAATAATGAATCATTCTTTTTTTTTTTTTTTTTTGAGACGGAGTTTTGCTCTTTTTGCCCAGGCTGGAGTGCAATGGCGTGATCTTGGCTCACCACAACCTCCACCTACTGGGTTCAAGCGATTCTCCTGCCTCAGCCTCCAGAGTAGCTGGGATTACAGGTATGTACCACCAGGCCTGGCTAATTTTGTATTTTTAGTAGAGACGGGGTTTCTCCATGTTGGTCAGGCTGGTTGCCAACTCCTAACCTCAGTTGATCCGCCCGCCTCGGCCTCCCAAAGTGCTGGCATTACAGGCGTGAGCCACCGTGCCCGGCCTCAATCATTCTTTTTAACTGTGTTTTCTTCTCACTCCCTGAAATGGACCAACACACATGCTGGGTTCTTCCCTTTCCCTCCACTTTCAAACCTGCTGCTCCATAACTTCCAACATTTCCACTACAACCACTGCCTGTGAGTTCAATTCTGTGAAGCATGAAGTTAATGGATAGAGGATACAGCTTTGCTGGTAGGAACTAAAGGCACTTCTTGCACAGAAAGAAGGTCATTGTAATGGGGGCTCACCAAGTTCTATGAATCATCTGTCTACATACAAAAATTGCCTTATAATATAGAACTCTTTTCTGTGGTATCCATTATAGTTGATAGATTATTCCATTGGCCACAAATTGACCATATTATTGTTCAGTGTTTGGGCTGCTTGTACAATGTTTCTTCAACCATAAAATGGGGATGGTACCAACAGTGGGTGCCTCTCAGAATTGTCATAGAGACTGAGTATGGTCTTACACCAGGGTTAGGTGCACAGTTAGTCATCAGCACACGTTAGCTGATATTATGTGTAACTAAGTGCTCAATAGACATTTTGCATTTTAGCTATATTTGCATAAACTGTGACAAGTCAGTGTTCAGTAGAGTGGGTGATTATGAAAATGAGTTTATGTAGATTTTTGCTACATTCAAAAAGCAAATAACAGATTTGAGTTTGTTCATATCTTTTCTTACCTTCCAGAGTATAAAGGATCTCACTTATGTAAGAACACACATTGTGCAGGTATCTTTAGGCTAGTGGATCAAAGAAGAGGGAGACAAAAGGTTCACAAAAACAATATGTATACAAGTTCACAGTGGCCTGTACAACCGTCATATGATGTCTACAAGTTAAAACTGCTCACTAACTACTTATAGCAAATTATTAAAACTGCTAATTACTTATAGCGAATTATAGAGCTTCTGTGCTTGGATGATTTTATGAAATAAAGATGTCATCTCTTCAATTTAGCATAAAATACTTTCCCCACACTAGTACCTTTCAGAAAAGGCATAAAATTGCCTCCAGAGAAAAATATGTGTTGTGGCTGCCACCCTGTGGTTTTGTTTTATATTGTAGCCCTCAGATAGTAAATAAATATTTTACACTGCCACAACCAATTTCTAAAATATACTGGCAATTTCTAGGTATGGTTTTCTTCCTAGTATTATTAAAAATTCACCAAGTTGCAAAGAGGACTATGAATTAATTTATTGGTATCAATTTATTGACTAGGTAGGGCCTGAAATCAGGTAAAAACTCACAAAGATGAAAATCACATCTAAGTCACAGAAGATCTAAATTATTCCACTGATGCGCACACATACACGCTCATGACAAATTTTAAAAATTAAAATAGTATCTTATGCTTAAATTTGTAGATATCCTAAATAACTTATGAGCTACCCATAAAATAGACCATATACTCCCATTAACAAGACAGAAGTAGAGAAAAAATATGGAATTATATTTTTTTCCATGTACATAATTATATTCTACAGTCTATCCCTTTGAAAAGTAATAGAGTAGGGGTTAAGCATAAGGTCTCTAAAACTCTGAAACCTGGGATCCAATATCCCACTTCTATTACGTGTTAGCTATGTGACCTCAGGCATGCAGTGTAACACCTCTGTATGTTGCTCTCCTTATCCACAAAACATGGATGAGCTCAAAGGAACAAACTTCACCAGCTGTTGTGAAGACTGATTACACCTTTTAGAGCAGTCCTTGGCACTCGGGAAGGGTAACCAATTAATGTTAACACTCACTCTGTATAACCACAATTATAATAGTATGTGCCAAATTGGCTTTATTGCTAGAAATCAACTCTTCCCCTTCGAACTGTTCTGTTTCTCACCTGTGCTTAGATACTGGTTCTCCCAGTTCTTTCAATCTGCCTCCTTCTGCCAACACATTGATGTCTTGGCTGCTGGTGACCTCTGAAGGGTAATTTTCTGCTGGAGTTGGAGGCCCTCAAATGACTGACCGCAGGATGTCAAACTTGCGCCTGAGTAGGGTTTGCTATATTTCTTCTCTTTTATCCTTTTTGAATATGTTTTGTTGTTGCTGCAGTTATTCTATTCCTGCTGCATTATATAGTGGACAGATGGGGAGCAGATCACTTTTTTCTTAGTTCATGAAGTACCATCTCCAGCCCTGAAATAGATTTCTACATAAGTACATCACCCAAAGATCCTAAACTCTGGGCTTGGAGTCCTTGCACAGTGGAATTCCTCAGTTGTAACCCTCCAAAGGGGGTGAATATATTTCTTTCACAGGAGAGTGAATTCAATATTTTGTTACTGAAGAGCAGATTTGGGGAGTCGCTAGTGCTATTCTCCAGATATTTTATTTTCCTTTCTGGTACATGCTCCCTTGAAGTTAGGTGTGGCGATATGACTTATACATAACGTGAACAAAAGTGATGTGTCACTTCAGAGTGGAAGCTTTAAGTTTCAGTAACTAATTCACCACTTTATCCCCTGCCTTGCTGATGGTGGAATGATGTCAACGTTGTGCCTCCATCAGTCTGGGTTCTAGAGTACTAAAACCCCCTCAACAATGTGCAGAGCCCCCAGTAGGCCAAGATGGACATACAGTTTGAGCAAAACAAACAAACAAACAAAAAACCACAAAACCCTTTTGTGGTAATGCACTGAAATTTGGGGATTATTTTCTCAGTTCACCTAGTGTATGCCATTACAGAAAATGATTAGCCTCACTGCCATCCCTGGGAGATTCCCTGAACTCCCTGTTCTTGCTCCCAATAAAAGCCCTTTCCCTTAGTCTCCTGACTCACACCAGAGACCCAGGCTATAGTTTCAGGCTGACATTGCAAGACAATATTTAGAAAAGAATAACTCAAAGGCTCTGCAGTCAACCTACCTGGCTAATTTAAGGTTCCACCACTTACTAATTAGCCAAATGAGCAATGTATTTAATATGTGTAAAATGGAGATAACAGTGTTTATCTGTTTCAGTTACCATGCCTGTGTAAGAAACCACAGAACTTAATGGTGTCAAACAGGTTTTTATTATGCTCACAGATTTGTGAATGAAGAACTTGGACAGAGCACACAGCCGGGATGGCTCCTCTCTCCTTTCCATGTGTGGGCTCCAGGTAGAAGACTCAAAGATTAGCAGCTGGAACCACTGGAGCTCACTCCCTGACACAGCTGGCAGTTGGTGGCCGTTGTTGGCTGTCGACTGAGCCCTTTGCTAGGGCGGTCAGCCCAAATTCACATGCAGCCTCTCCATGTGGCCTGGGTTTCCTTATACATCAAAAGACAGAAAACAGAAGCTATATCACTTTTTGTGACCTGGTTTCAGAAGTCACGCAGCATCACTTCCCCTGGATTCTACTACAAGGCAATTGCAAAATCCTGCCCAGGCTCAAAGAGAGAGGAAATAGCCTGCTTCCTCAGAGGGGTAGCCAGGCTCTGGGAGAGTACATGGCACCAGGAAACTGCTATAGCCACTTTTAGAAAAGAAAATCTGCCACATTTCCTAGGATTGGAATGAGCTAAAATATAAAAGTACTTAGAAAAGCTGCCAAGTATGTGCTTGGTATTGATTTTTCCACCACACAGTCTAGAACCACATATAACTGCCTCCCTGCCCAGCTTCCACTTTGCTTCTTCGTGGCCAGACTTTCCCTTCCTAAGGACCTGCTCCAAGGATCCTTTATCAAAGATTCTAGACCAAACTAAGGCAATTCCAAGACAGGAGGCATTCAGGAGCATGCTCTAACTCTGTGGCCTCAAGATGTTCATACCACAGTCTAATACAAGCAAATTTCCCACAAAGTATAATCCTTTGGAGGCTGGGCTATGACAGGGTTAGGATTCCTTCCTTTTTATATTTTTCTTGTAAAGGACTTAAGAAGATTTCAGGCCTTATGTTAACCAAGATAATCTACCTACACATTTACAATTGTCCCTTTATAGCAAGAGATCTTCAAGAAAACATTAAAACTTTAAAAGTAGATTTTAAGTGGATTTTACTTTTTATTTTTTTTAAAATAGAAGTGTGTCATTCTGTCAAACTGTATAGTAAAACCTTTTAGCAAATTTTAAGAGAAAGTGAAATAAACCTCCAAAGGGCAGGTCATTCACGACAGTGCTCATATCAGACTGAAATGGCAGAATGACATCAGCTAATAATCTTTTAGTTTATGCTCAAAAGAACTGGACTATTGGTTCTTAGAGATGCTGTGTAGATTAGTGCCTCCTTGGCACAAAATTACCAATATCCAGGAAAACAGGCTTGGCCAATAAGTGAGCTATTAAGTCATGTGCACAACAACCCAAAGGCCACCATTTCTTCCAATCTTCTACAATTTAAATTGCAAAAGAAGAGAAAAAGCTAGCTTTATTCTTTGTGCCAAGAACCTTCTGTAAGCCTTGTGTGTAGTTTGAAATCCAGAAAAGTGCTACCATTATAATTGTTTGCTGCTATGAAATTGGCTTAACTAAGTATCTTTACTACCAAACTTCTGGGTGGTAACGAAATATGCCAGATCTCAGTCACTCAAGTTAAAAATCTGGAGCCAAACCCCACTCCCTGGAAAACTGGCAGTTTGGGGTTTATGTCATACATTAATCTTGTCATGTACATTGTGTAATCATTCTCAAGGAAGTTTCCCAAGTATTTTCAATGTCATTTAGCTTGGCTGTCTGAGGCTTTACCAGGAATAAATATGCCTAGAATCAAATCATTCTAGGTTTAGGCAACTTAAGCACCTACAAACACAAGATTATCATTAAAAGTCATCTACTAGGCCTGGGTGCAGTCGTTGACACCTGTAGTCCCAGCAATTTGGGAGGCCAAGGTGGGTAGATCACTTGAGGCCAGAAGTTCGAGACCAGCCTGACCAACATGGTGAAACCCCATCTCTACTAAATACACAAAAACTGGCCGGACACAGTGGCACCTGCCTGTAATCCAGCTACTTGGGAAGTTGAGGCACAAGAATTGCTTGAACCCAGGAGGTGGAGGTTACAGTGAGCTGAGATCATGCCACTGCACTCCAGCCTGGGTGACAGAGCAAGACTGTCTAAAACAAAACAAAACAAGCAAACAAAAAAAGTCATCTAGTATGAATGACATTTCCTCAGTTTCTTAGTGATATTCTTAAATCATAAAGGCCTACAGCTAGCCTAAAATACACCCTTCTTCCAACTTACCAGACAATTTTCTGCTTAATTTCCTCCATTAAGCATCCTTGTATTATCTGTACACCAGCAATTCCTTTTTCAAAAGTTTTTAAGAGCTAAATTCACCTTTATAATATATTTCGAAATGTTGTCCCTGAACAACCAATTAGCATTCAAATGAAAATCTTCTACCTGTTCTTTGAGTATGTTGTTACACTTTCTCTTTCAAGTAGGTTTAGACTTTTACCAGAAATGCTTAGTTCGTATGGTTGTTCCTCTAGAACAGCAATCAACAAACTATGGGCCACAAGCCATGTCTGGCCCACCATTGGCTTTTATAAGTAACTTTTAATAGAACACAGCCATGCTCATTTGTTTGCGTATTGTCTATGTGACTGCTTCTGCACTGCAATGGCAGAGCTGAACAGTTCCAAAAGAGGTCCACAAAGCCTAAAATATTTACTCTCTGACTCTTTATTAAAAAAGAAAAGCCTGACCCCTGCTCCTGGACAAGTCTCCAGAAGCAACTTTGGCTCAACATAAAAGAGAAAAAAATGAAAAATGAACTACTATCTTGTAAAATAGAGTTGTCATGAATTCCTATAGAAGACTCAAGTCTTGAGTCTGCCTAGGCAGCTGTTAGGAATGCAGGCAGAACAAAAATAATGTAGTCCTTTGATGACTAAGATGAGGCAAAGACTGGAAGAAAGCCATGTGAGCACAAGACAAAAATGTCATCTAAAGCAGCTTTGCCAGGAGAGTGCTGTGAGTTCTTGTGGACATCAGAGCATTTTTCCTTTTCCTAGATTACCCTCCACTTTACTGTGATACAGCAAAAAATTTCTAGTTACCTCTTATGAAAAGACTGTATGAACATAAATGACTATAGCAATGTTTTAGATTTAGGACTTTTATTTTTTTCAGACCCAAGTTAGCCTGTATTGACTCTCATTGTTCCCCTATCTACCCATAGACCCCCTACAACAAGAGTAAATATATGCTTTCACATTACAGCATAAAGAGCACCTAAGCTTTGGCCGCTGACTTGTAGTGGGTCAGTGTGCGGGCAGAAGGGTCAGTGGCATTGATCCACCTGGGCATCCAGTAATGACTCAGCCAGTCAGCCTGGCCTGGTTAATGACATTCAAAGATTTGATAGTAGTAATATCCTCCTTTGGTTTTAGGAATATTGAAGGGAAATTTTTGGGCTGCATTTGCCATAATTGCATCATCAACCTGTAAGAATAAGCATATAAAAACAAAACAGTTTTTTAAAATGGCATGGAAATACTTATATTTACTCTGGTTTCACAAAATAGAAAACATTAAGATAAGACATGACTGTAAATTGCATGAGACCCTTTGAATCACCCATCACTTAGAAAATGCTAAAGTATTCATAATATGGATAGCTGCAGTGCCTTTTAAAGAACACTCATATGCATATTTTTAATACGTGGTGGCTCTGTTTTAGTCATTTGTGCCTAACAAGATCTGGCACCCAGCAGGTGCCCAAAAATCTGATAAATGAAGATCAGTGATGATAAGTAGTAAGTCTCCTCTCTCTTCCAATTCTAGATGCTACTTGATAATCATTCATGCTACTTAACTCTTATGTAATTCTTATAGAAGAGGTAAGTGTTTACAGGGACTGTGAATCCCTCTGACAGGGACAAAGCATTCAAACTAAATACAGAATGAACAGCAATGACAGCTCTGCATCCAAACTGTCGCATTCCTGAAAATGTTTTTAAAGACATTATACCTGATGTTCAACATATTCCTGTAAAATCTTAAACCAGGAATTCTTAACTGAAGTTATTCCATCACTGAAGGCTTCTTTTGGTCGCCAGAGAATCTCTTTGGGTATCAGATTGGACTCCTCAAACGTCTCTCTCAGGAGATGTTTTTCTATCCCATTCTGACATGAAAAAAAAAAAAAGGAGCATCAGTTAAAAATTACAAATATAATCTGATGGCAATGGACAGTTTTTATCTTGAGTTGATTTACCTACCTTTGGAGTTCTCATTTCTGGTGGCAGAGACAAGTAATAGGAAGAAAATCTATGATCTAGAAATGGGACTCTCAGTTCAAGGCTTAAAGGAGAAAAGAAGAAAATCTAAATTAAAATGGGTATTTAGTGCCTGTCAGTTTAGGTTCTGATTCAGTTTTCCCATCAATTCAACCAGATCCTAAGAAATGTTAAGGTCATACAGTCAAATACAAGCCCCCTAATGACTGCTCTACACTAACGAATAAATACAAAAAAAAATCTTCATTTAAAATAATATATATATACCATGTCATCGAGGGAGTAAAACTAACTGAGACTATTACTTTTACTTCCCCTTCTAGGAATAGTTGAATGCGTATTTCAAAACGCAGAAAAAGTTACAAATCATGAGTAACCCAATCATTAAGAAAATACCTTGATTGAACCTTTCTTACTCAGTGTTTTCTAGGTGAGACCATCTCTTCTAACAATTGTGATGATAATACAGTATTTTTTTAACCACTGATTAACAATTCACATACAATATGCAATTTAAACCAGAGTCCCACTATATTTCGTCAAATGCCATATCACCGGTTTCCTGAAGCCTAGTGACTCTAGTTAAGACAAGCAGATAGGATAATAACCAGGTTCAGTTCATTCCCCAAACCCATATTTAATTATATTCTAATCTAAGTGTGATTCAGCAGAGATAACTAAAACATTTCATATCAGTTGTTTACCCTATACAATAAGTCTTCAGTTCCTCAACATAACTTTAGAAAACCAGAAATGATACCAAAGAAACCTGGTTCTTTATAATGTAGTCAAACCCCTTGCATCTTCACTACCCTATCCCCTCAGGGTCACTACAGTACCAAATAGGCATGGTGGGCACTCAATACTTGTCACGTGATGTTTACAATCTTTACTTCTCTTTAAAACACTCAAGTAGCTGCTGCAGCAGCCTTCCCCTCTTCCATCTTGGTTGTTCAGATGTGAGCAGAATGTTGTTACCTTTTAAAGGTGAAAACTCCAACTCAAACAACCTATGGAAGAAGCCTTCTCTCCATATACCACAACAACACTTTGAAATGTGGCCTAATCCTTTTGGGACAAAGTTAAGAAACAGCTTCATTTTCTCTATAAAAGTCACACTTTGTAACATATAGCCAACTATATGCAACATATAGCCAATCAGCTATGGATTTTTATTTTTTCAGGGTATTGAGTGCAGTGGCCGGATCTCAGCTCACTGCAAGCTCCGCCTCCCGGGTTTACGCCATTCTCCTGCCTCAGCCTCCCAAGTAGCTGGGACTACAGGCGCCCGCCAACTCGCCCGGCTAGTTTTTTGTATTTTTTAGTAGAGACGGGGTTTCGCCGTGTTAGCTAGGTTGGTCTCGATCTCCTGACCTCGCGATCCACCCGTCTCGGCCTCCCAAAGTGCTGGGATTACAGGCTTGAGCCACCGCGCCCGGTCAAGCTTTTCTTTGTTTTGGTGCTTTTTTGTTTTTGTTTTACAGTAGCCTCTAAAAGTATTACCCGTGGGCAGCAGTAGTTCGATCTGCGCGGAGCACATCAAACAAATAGAGTTCCCTCAGAAGCCTCTCACTCTCCTCCTCCGCTTCTTCAGGAGAAGGAGCCTATTTCACAAACAAAAACACCAAGAGTTTTGCTTTTGGCACACAAAGCAGTTTTTCTTTCTCCCTCTCCAATCCTAAAGTTGGATAAGACAACAAGTTAAACAAATTTAGGGAAGGGAGTAAATAACTGAACAGAGGTAAGCAGTGCTTTACAAAACATGCCTTCCTTCCTACCAAACTGCTAATATTAGAATAAAATGAACACACTGGGCAACAGTCATAATTCCACAGGATGCTAAGAAATGGCAGAAAGGTGATTCTCAAGAAGCTTAACTAGTTTTATTTATTTATTTTTAGCTTTTTTTTTTTTTAAGAGACAGGGTCTTGCTCTGTCAACCAGGTAGGAGTGCAGTGGCGCAATCACAGCTCACTGCAGTCTCAATCTCCTGGATTCAGGTGATCCTCCCACCTCAGCCTCCTGAACAGCTTGGGGGTATAAGCATGAGCCATCACACCCAGCTGTAACTAGTTTTAAAGAATAAAAATCATCTTACACATTAAAATTTCTTTCTTCCCCAAGAGATAGAAAGCAAACATTATCAGATTCCCTTTTGTAACCTCACAAGATACTCAAAACTATTACTGTCATACTGAAAGATGATAGAAATAGTCAAACAATTCATAGTTTTCTTAATATAGCATGAATATTCCTCCACTTCAGAGTGGTTACCTTGTGAAAATATATGTAACCCTGCGTAAGTTCATCTGATCCTTCTCCAGAGAAGATCACCACGTTATCTGTGTTCTTCCGAATATACTTGGAAATTAAATACATACCTTAAATGAGAGAGAGAAATTAACTTTAATGTCAACATAACCTTCCACCAAAAATGCCTTTGATTTGATTTTTGGAAATAACTGAAAGTGTTACTACCATACTGGACTTCATATTAATATAAAGTAGTTTCCACAATAATGACCTTGTATTTACAAGCCATTTAGATGTACTTAATCCAAAAGCACTACTGTAAAATAAAATAACCCAGAACCATTCTGTCATTTTATAAACAGGTTTTAAAATTCTAATGATTTTAGACCAAGAATGTTCACTTCAAAACTATGCTAAGCTGAACAATGACTCAAATACCTAAAAATCATGCCTTTCATAGTGGTATTATGACACAAAAATAAGAACAGCCATTTTGGTGGTTTAGTGTTAATTTTGTTAGGTACTTTCCCCCTGCCACTCCCCATTTACCAGATTTCACATAAAGCTGGGGAGACTATATAAGTTATTAAACTTGCCTTCTTGGTCCTCCACCACATCCCTCTAAACTAGTGTTTCTTCTCAGCTTTGTTTTTATTATCATCTCAGCTAGAGAGCTGAGGTGATAGACACTTATTTTCCTAACCCCACCCCAGCCCCATGAAATTCCAATACCAGAGCTATCCTGTCTATCTGCTTATTTATTGTGATGTTTTGGAGGGTCATAAACCATTGTAATACCGAAGATATTTTTGCCCTCCAAGGCAAGTCTCTCAAGGGAGGCAGTAGCATACAAAGGTTCGTTAACATTGGATCAGTCTAATTTGGGGTATACTTCTGATCTCAGTAGATACATTATTTACAAAATAAAATTAATATTGTTTGCAGAGCAATGATAGCTAGTGACTGGTAAGTTATGTGATGGAATATTTACTAAAATATATCTAAAATGAGTATTTCTTATCAAAAATGCATTACCAAATAGACCTATTGCCTCACTGTATACAGACTGTAGCCAGAGAAACTCTAAGAGAAATGGGAGGCAGAGGGCAGAAAATACGTATCTGCTCCCTGGGGAAACACCAGCAGTGATACCAACAATGTGGCGGTTGAACTATGTATTTATTGTTCCCTTTACTCCAAAAGAGATTCAGAGAATTCTTAAGTGGTCTTAAATAATCAGTAACATAGGGATGTAATTTGCATTCATCCTTAAATAACATTTTAAAAATATGGCTTGAAATAAATTTTTTAAACCTTACTTTTTTTCAGTGTTAGAAAAAGCTTTTTATTTAATAATATCATAATACCTTACCTACTGAAGCACGAACTGTTGTAATGTCATAAGTTTCCAAGGAAAATATGACTTCATCCAGAGCCTGAATGCCTTCCTCAGAGTTAAAAAGGACTTCATAATGTTCACTTCCGATATGATTTGCCACCTTATTATATAAAGAAATACCCATTTATTTGTTAAAGAAAATAACTTCCCTTGAAAATCAAACAGGACGGGAGTTCACAAAGCTTTATGAATTAACAATGGTGGGAAAAAAAGAAAAATGATTTTACAGCCCACCACATACAAGCCCCATCCAGCACTGTTTCCTCGCCTGCTTCAACTCCACCACCAGGAAGTAAGTCTTACCTCAGCTCCTCTGGTGCCAAGGCTTCAGCCATTCTCCCAGTTGGCACCTCCCTCCCTACCTATTTTACCTAACCCACCTCATCTCCCTCTACTCCAACATGGTCCCACACTAAGCTTGGTCTTTTTTGGTCCTTCTGAAATGCCTAATTTTATATCCAGGATGTTATTCTTATATAGAATGGCCCCTCCCCTCATTCTACTTTCCTTGGCTATTTTGAATTCTCTCGGCATTGATCACTTTGCATTGAGACTGCTCTCTAGCTTTTTCTCATCCATGCTATGAAAGTTCTCCATAGTGGGAACTAGGTCTCCTGCTCACTGAATACAGACAAGCTACCCTCTGCCCACAGTATTCTAAATACAGTACTTTTTAAAATAATAATAACAGCTAACACTCATTAAGTACTTACTACATGCTAAGTTCTATCCTACTTACTTTACATGAATTATATCATTTCACCTTAAAATTTCCCCATAGCAGACACTATTATTTTTGTTACATCAATGAGTAGAGCCAGGATTTCAAATCACAAGTCAGGTTCCAAAGCCTGCAGTGTTAGCCACGATACCATGACTTTACATTCTTTTTAAAAAAACAAACGAACAAACAAAAAATCTTTTTTTAAAATTTTTTCAAGATGGCGTCTTGCTATGTTGCCCAGCCTGGATTTGAACTCCTGAGCTCAGACATCCCACCACAACCTCCCAAGTATCTGGGACTACAGGTGTGTGCCACTGCACCTGACTTATGCCTTTACTTTCTTTATTTTCTTTTGAGACAAGGTCTTGCTCTATCACCCAGGCTCTATCACCCAAGAGGCTAAGACTATAGGCAGGCGCCACTAAGCCTGGCTATTTTTGCATTTTTTGTAGAGATGGAGTTTCATTATGTTGCTCAGGCTGGTTTCAAACTCCTGACCTCAAGTAATCTACCTCCCTCAGCCTTGTAAAGTGCTGGGATTACAGGTGTAGGCCACCATGCCCAGATACCTTTACTTTCAAAAGAGCATAATTATCATCATAGAATCTTTGTGAGAATTGTATGGGTCATAACAGATAAAAGTACACAGAGGACAGTGTACAACACAGTGCATATTCAACAGCCATTTCATTCTATTTTAATACATTTAATTTAAAACAATTGTCCCAGTCAATACAGCAGCAGAAGTAGAATCACCCATTATTGACTCCATTTTCACTCTAATAATAAGTCTACTCTAACTACACAAGGGACAGAGACAGCACCTTACCTTTCTAGCAGCCAGTAAATCGGGGCTGTCTTCCATGCCAATTGCAAATGTCTGGAGAGGATACTGTATTTGGGCCTCTTTCAGCTGCTTCAACAGGGTGGCAGCAACCAAGCTGGAGTCCAAGCCCCCTACAAGCAAAAGAGGAAGTGGAAGTGTCCTAGTTATGTGCCTTGCATAAGACAGGGACAGAAGATGTATATTCCTGATAAGCACCAAGATCATAGTTTTACCATTTAAAATCCGCAAGTTTTATAAACTGAAATCAACTTCAGTAAGAGAAAAATATACAAACGGTGATAATAGTGGTATTTGAATTGGTTAAAAATCACTACACAGAATTCCAAACATCCACTGGCTCACTCTTAACACCAATAACATAGCTATACTGTAACTCAAGTTGGAGTATGACTATGAGTATTAAATGCAGCTTATAAAAAATTGTTTCCATCCTATAATGAAGGAAAGATTAAATCATACAGAAAATATTTTATAGTAAAAACAAAAGGGATGGCTACAAATCATTTCAATTAAACACACACAAAATATAATTAGGTTTTTTAATTGATTTCACCTGATAAAAGGCAGCCAATCCTTCTGTCTGTCATCAAACGTTTCTTTACAGCATTATTAAAAAGGATCCTGAGGTTGTTCTTCACAGTTTCTATCTCAAAACCTATAAACACAGCAAGTAAACCAAACAGCTCCAGAAAATCTTGGGCTGGATTAGTTATTGAAATGAAATACACAATCATCAACATCTATCATGATGGTATTTACTCAATGGTGGAGTGTGCCAAATCGTAATGTGTTCCCTCCAAACAAAAGAGGAAGTAGGTTTTGAAACTAAAATCATTCAAATGATGGGAGAGCACAACTTAAAATTTTTTTTCCCTTGGAGAAGGATGGGGAAGAGGTGGATGCGTGTCTGCTACCTGGAAAGAGTTTGTCCACATTGTCATAGAGGGCGTGCAGGGGTTCATCCCGACAGTGATGATATTTAACCATTTCCACAGATGCAACTTTGCCATTTGGCTTTAAATCCAAAACTTCATAGTGTCCAGGAAGAAAAGGCTCCACTTTTAAAAAGGGAGTCGTAGAGTGTTTCAATGTAACAAGACCTACAAATTCAAAAAGATACCTTTATTCAAATTAGGTAACCCTTCCCAATAACTGTCACGATTAGTTAACATCCTCTACATTCCTATTTATTTTCCCTTTTTAATACAAACACATGGCCACTAAATAAGCAAAACAGGAAAAAAAATTTCCTATTTTCCTAAGCCATACCATCTACTTACTGGAGAGATAATAATGGCATAGGGATATACTGCCAAATTACACTAACTTTTAGTAATTGAAAGAAATAGAAAAACCTCCAGTGTTCAATTTCTTCTTCTTAGATTTCTAATCAAGAAAATCTATCTTCTATACCAAAGCAAATATATACAAAAGGAAAAGACATACTTATGAAGCAAAGGGATGAACTGGAGTCCTAATGTTATGATAGTCTGGTAGTCATTTGTCATCACTGAGGTATTTTCAGAAAATAGCCGGCCGGGCGCGGTGGCTCAAGCCTGTAATCCTAGCACTTTGGGAGGCCGAGACGGGAGGATCACGAGGTCAGGAGATCGAGACCATCCTGGCTAACACGGTGAAACCCCATCTCTACTAAAAAATACAAAAAACTAGCCGGGCAAGGTGGCGGGTGCCTGTAGTCCCAGCTACTCAGGAGGCTGAGGCAGGAGAATGGCGTAAACCCGGGAGGTGGAGCTTGCAGTGAGCTGAGATCCGGCCACTGCACTGCAGCCTGGGCCACAGAGTGAGACTCTGTCTCAAAATAAAATAGCCATGGTTCCCAGACCTTTAACAAGTACAATGATCCACTCTTAGCTACTTTAAAGTCAGATAGGAAGACATCTATCCCTTAACTAGTGTTATACACTATATGTGAATAAAACCATATAACTTAAATTTCCTCAATAAATTCTCACTGATGGTTCCCAACCTCACACCACCATGATCTTTGACACAAACATCAATGTTTTATTGTAGATTGTAACAGACTATCTACATGGAATACCCATGATTTACAATTTGAGACTGTCTACCCAGCCAGTAACCTGTGTAACACTGAATTCAAATACCAGAAAAAGGACCCAGATTCCCTCACCAGCTAGCAGAGCTCAAGTGAGCTACGCAGCCCACATAGGGAATGGGGAGTAATTAAAAGGTTTTAAGCAGACAGCACTATAATCAGATGAGTTTTCGACAGGTTATTCTAAAAGCATTGAGAAGGGAAAACTATTGCAGTATTCCAGATGAGATAATTTGGTCTGGAAAAGGACAGTGTCAAGGAAATAGAAAACAACAATCAAGGAATTTCAGAGGGTAAACTGGATGTGATTCTAGTTCCATATCAAGTGATCATCAGGCTCAAAGAAGGCCCAGGGGAGCAGGAGGCTGCTTTTCCCCGCTGTTCTCTTTACCAGGCTTGCCCAGCAGTCCTGGCAACTGACATACATATATATACTTGCTCTTTGCCATCTGATCACACTAGAAATGCCTGAAAATAAGCCAGTTGCGGTATCAGTACAAACACTGTCACTAGCGTCCTAAGTACCCCTTTGACTGATCTCATTATCCCTGCTTTGGCCAACATTAAATCTGAAAATTAAGTGAGAAAGGATTTAAAGAACGGCAAAAAGAGGCAGGGAGAGAGATTTTAGGATGTTACTACTGTGTAGGTAAGGGATAAAAAATAAATGTCTTCCTCAAGTTTACCATCAAAAAGTGCTATACATGATTTGCAAGTATTTTCTTCCAACTTGCGGGCTGTCTTTTCACTTTCTTGATGGTGTCCTTTAGACGTGCAAAACTGTTTAATTTTGATGAAGTCCAGTTTATCAATTTGTATTATTGTTTCTGGTCTCATATTTAAGAAAGATTTGCCAAATCCAGGGTCATGACAACTTACTTCTATGTTTGCTTCTCAGGATTTTATAGTTTTAGCCCTTACATTTATGTGGATTAGTTCAAAATGGATTCATTTGATGCATTTTTTTGTATCCATAGTTTTTGTATATGATGTTGGGTAAAGGTTCAACTCCAGGTTTTGCATATGTTTACATATCTGGTTGCCACTGTGCCAGTTTTCGAACTTCTTTCCCCACTGAATACACTTGGCACCCTTGTCAAAAATAAGTTGATTATATATGTATGTGTTCATTTCTGACTCTCAATTCTATCCCACTCGTCTATACATCTATCCTTCTGCCAGTATTATACTGTCCTTATTACCATTGTCTTGTAGTAAGTTTTAAAGTCAGTAAGTATGAATTCTCCTACTTTGTTCCTCATTTTCAAAAGATTATTTTGTCTGTTCTTAGTCCCTTGCAATTCCATATGAATTTGAGAGTTAGCTTGTCGATTTTACAAATAACTCATCTGGGATTCTAATAGGGATGAGGTTAAATCTGCAGATGAGTTTAGGGAGGACTGCCACCTTAACATGTTAAGCCTTCGATCCATGATCATGGGATACTTCTCCATTTATTTCGATCTTTCATTTCTTTCAACAATGTTTTATAGCTTTCAGAGTACAAGTTTTACACTTCTTAAATTTATTTCTAAGTATTTTATTCTTTTTGATGCTATGATAAATGAAGTTGCTTTCTTAATTTCATTTTCAGATTGCTCATTTTAAGTACATAGTATTCAGTTAAAGTGTGTCAAACACCATTGATTTTTGTATATTGATCTTGTATCCTGCAACCCTGATGAACAGAAGGGATTTCTACCTAGAATACATAAGAAACTATTACAATTCAGTAACAAAAAGACAAAGTAACCCAATTAGAGATGTATAATTCAAGAACGGATAAACAAACTGCAGTGCATGCAAACAAATGAAATATTATTCAGCAATTTAAACAATGAGCTATCAAGCCATGAAAAAACACGGAAGAACCCTAAATGTATACTGCTAGGTGAAAGAAGCCAGTCTGAAAAGGCTACATACCATATGATTACAACTATTATACGACATTCTGGGAAAGGCAAAGTGAAAGAGAAAGTAAAAAGATCAGTAATGACTCGGGGGGGGGGAGGGTTAGGAGGAAGAGGACAGGAAGGAATCAGTAAGTGAAGCACAGGAGACTTTTAGGGCAATAAAACTGTTCTATATAATACTGTAATGGTGGGTACATAGCATTAAACATTTGTCAAATCCAAAAATCTATAAAACACAAAGAGTGAACCCTTACATAAACTATGAACTTCAGTTAATATATAAGTATCAGTTCATCAAATCTAATAAATGTAGCACAGTAACGCAAGATGTTAAGAGTTGGGAAAACCAGGCGGGGGCACTGGAGGGGGAGCATATGTGAACTCTCTGCACTTTCCTCTCAATTTTTTCTAAAACTGCTCAAAAAAAAATAATAAAGTCTATTATGATTTTAAAATAAAATGATCCCTAGGAGGAAAAAAAATGGCAAAGGATCTGAACAAATATTTCTCCAAAGAAGAAATACAAATGGCGAATTAACATGAGATAAGATGCTGGACATCATTGTAAACAGGAAAATACAAATCAAAACCACAATGAGCTACCACTTCACATACACTAGAATGGCTAGAATTAAAAAGTGACCCAGTAAGTGTTTGTGAAGATGTGGAGAAACTGAAATTTTAATACACTTCTGGAAGGAATAAAACTAATGCAGCCATTTCAAAAAGTAGTCTGACAGTTCCTCAATTAAACATACTTATCATGTGTCCCAGCAATTCTACTCCTAGATATATACCCAAGAGAAATGCCTACACAAAACTCGTACACCAATGTTTATAGTAGCATTATTTGTAATAGCCAAAAGGGGTATACAATGTCCTAAATGTCCATCAACTGACAAGTGGATAAACAAAAGCCAGTGTATCCATGCAACAGAGTATCATTTGGCCATAAAAAGTAAGTACTGATACATGTCACAGCATAGACAAATCTTGAAAGCATTATGCCAAGTGAAAGAATCCAGTCACAAAAGCCCATATGATATATAATCCGATTTATATGAAACATACAGAATTGGAAATACAGAGGCAGAAAGATTGGTGATTGCTGGGGCTACAACTGCGGGGGTGCAGATGATGGATATGGAGAGATGGAATTCAAAGCTAAAGGGCACAGGACGCAGGGAGTTGTGATGCATGCCTATACTCCTAGCTACTAGGGAGGCTGAGGTGGGAGAATCGCTTGAGCCCAGGAGCTCAAGGCTGCACTAAGCTATGTTCAAACCACTGCACTCCAGCCTGGGCTGGGCAACTGAGCAAGACCCCATCTCCAAAATCAAAAACAAAAACAAAAACAAAAAACCTAGTTGATCCTGCCAGCAATAACTAAGCTAAAGGGCATAGGATTTTCTTTTCTTTTCTTTTCTTTTTTTTTTGAGGTGGAAAAACAATTCTAAAACTGACTGGAGTGTCGGTTACCAACATCTGTGAATACACTAAAAACCACCAAACTGCATACTTCAAGTGGGTGAATTACACGGTATGTGAATTATCAATAAAGCTGTTTTAGAAATCCTAATATCTGCTGTACTATAACTGCAGCAAAGTACCACAGTGCAATAATCGCAGAGTCAACCCTACCATTATAGGATGACACAGGAAAACTTAAAACTACACTTAGGATCAAGCTAGACGTAGAGCATATTAGCATAGCAAAAAATAAATGACTGCACTAAAGAATCATCCTTCAAGTATTACAGAATTTAAGTGCTGAAAAGGAGAGTACAACTCCACTGTTTTTTTAATAAAAGGTAAAGACTCATAACTTAATTAGTCACTTGTAAAATTCTGGATTGCTCTCTAAGAGATTTTCAAATATAATTTAAAAGAAAACATACAACCAAGACAATAATGAAAGTCTATAGAAAAATTTATTATTACCTTTAGCTTCTGAACATACAGCCAAAAATCCATCTTCTGTCATTGCTTTAAACAAAGGTCTGACTCCGTATGTATCTCTGCCCAGGAACACTTTCTTATTGGCAGTATCCAGTAAAACAAATGCAAACACACCATCCAACATACAAATTGTTTGCTCAATTCCTCCTTTGTCATAAAGATGAAGGATTATCTCACCATCCACTTTGGTCTGGTATTCAAATTCAAAATGCTGTTGCATCTTATGAAGCAATAGCAAAACCAAAATGTTAGATTCCTTGTACATTCACTAATAATTTTTTATTGCAAAGTTGCTTCAGTATTTCTGAGCTCTATAATCCTTTCATGCACTTTGGTGATTTAAGAGAATCACAGCATTATCAAACTAGGGTTTGTTTCAACTCATAATCTGCAAATTCTGTCCAACATAAAGCTGAACCCATGAAAATTTTAGTTGCAGTCTGATAAACAGAATATAATGGGAATGTGCCAGAACAGTAATCTGTGGAGGGATGGAAATGCATATTATATACATACTATGTATGTAATACATATATATTCAGATTGAGTCTCCCTTATCTGAAATGTTTGGAACCAGAAGTGTTGTGTTTTGGATTTTGGAATATTTGCATATATGTGAGATATCTTGGGGATGAGACCCAAGTCTAAACATGAAATTCATTTATGTTTCATATATCTTATACACATGGCCTAAAGGTAACTTTATATAATATTTCGAATAATTCTGTGCATGCAACAAAGTTTGTGTACATGGAACCATCAGAAAGCAAAGGTGTCACTATCTCAGCTACCATGTGGCAAATCTGTGGCTGTTTGACATCATTGACCATCATTCCTGACTCTGAATTTATATGCTACTAAAGAGCAATCATTTTCATACACTTATTCATACATAAGTAAAAAATATGACCTACCATTAACACAGTAAGAAAATAATAAGTAGCATAGTAGTATCACCAGAATACCTGTATCAGCAGTTAAACAGCTGTACAAACAATGGCAGGCTTTCAGACTCCACCGACAATGCTGTGTTTTGATTAAAAGGTTACTGTACACTGTATTTTTTTTTTCCTTTTTTAGGTGAGAAGAAATATCAGAAGAGCTGAGCAACCAGGAAGCAGGTCCTCTGAGGTTGAGGAGGCACTCGGCCAAATGACTTTTTTAAGTGTTTCTCCAGAGTCATCTGCCTCATTAACAACGGCTTCTGTCTTGGAAGTCTCCCTTCGATTTTATAAACTGACATGACCTCTTGTTCTGTTATGAATGCAGGTAGCTCCAGCCTTTCAAGATCTCTATCACACATTTTCATCATGTAATCTAAACCTTTACACTACAGTCCAATTTCTCCTATAGCTTGACTTTCTGTGTTATGTTTCTACTTTTCCTTATCATTGCTGCTCAAATAAATATCTACAGGTCTTTTTGACATTTTCAGTATCTTAACACCACAGAGCAGAAAATAAGCAAAAATACACAATGGGTAATGCGCAGAGGTCCCATCTGTGGGGATCCTGCCATTGGCATGTCCAGCTTGCACATGTGCCATTCTATTACCCTTTGTGGGTGTGCTTGCGTGGGGAAATCTGAGCATGTGTAGAAAAGTTATACTGCAGCTGAAGGGTGTGAGAGGGTCTTTTTTCCATAGAGAATGCCAAATAAACTGTTGTACACCTGCATTTTGACTGTGACATCAAAATGCACATGTAGTGTCATGTCAGTGCTCAAAAAGTTTCAGAGTTTGGAGCATTTCAAATTTCAGATTTTCAGATTAGGGATGCTCAACCCCTAAATTTAAGATGATAAGTTGCCTGGTTGCCATGACACTTAAAAACGTGTCTTCTGCAAATGTAAACTTTTGGTTTGAGAAAATAGTATTGACTAAGAAGTATCTCCAGTTCAGCTTCAAAGATCTAGCTATAAAAATGTAAAGCAAAGGGACAAACATCATTTGGCATCATTCCCTGAAAAATAAATAGCTCTGTCACAATAACAGATACATGATCCAAAACAAAGTGATGGTACCCAGGGATGGATGACAATGTCCAGTGCTTCCACCACTGCAGTAGTATTAAAGCTACTCCTCATTGATATATAAAATTATGGTGGCACTTTATTAGTCTGCATGCCCCAAAGGAACTGCAAAGTGACTGCCACTGTATGCAGAGTGAGAAGGTTTGATTAGGCTACTCCCCAGTTCTGACACTCTCCACCATCACTGGCAAACTATGAGGACCAAAAATCCTTGATGTATTCCTCTTTGTGTATTGTACATTTTTTGGCTGACATTAGAGAAAGAAGAGGTTTAAATCAGGTGGAAGTCCTAGATAAGTTTAAAACATGTTTTTGAATTTCAAAAAGTAAACGTATTATCTATTGCATGACCCATAAATATGCTTCACACTCCATCCAGCTCACTCCGTAACTTGTGAACCTTTTGTCTATAAGCCCTCACTGAACTGTCCAAAAATGGTCTTCGCCTGCAGTGACTATAAAGCCCCCCAGTAGTCAACGTGGGTTCTTTTCTATTTTCCCTAAGTGTCGGCTGGTCTGAGAAATAAAGGGAAAGAGTACAAAAGAGAGAAATTTTAAAGCTGGGTGTCTGGGGGAGACATCACATGTCAGCAAGTTTCCGTGATGCCCTCTGAGCCGTAAAACCAGCAAGTTTTTATTAATGATTTTCAAAGGGGAGGGAGTGTATGAATAGGGTGTGGGTCACAGAGATCACATGCTTTAAGGGCAACAAAAGATCACAAAGCAGGAGGTCAGGGCGAGATCACAAGGTCAGGGCAAAACTAGAATCACTAATGAACTTCCATGTCCAGCTGTGCATGCATTGTCATTGATAAACAAGGTTCAGGAGTAGAGAACCGGTCTGACTAGAATTTGCCAGGCTGTAATTTCCTAATCCTAGCCAGCCTGGGGGCACTGCAGGAGACTAGGGCATGTTTCATCCCGATTTACATCTGCATAAGGCAGACACCCCCAGAGCGGCCATTTCAGAGGCCTCCTTTTGGAATGCATTCTTTTCCCAGGGCTGTTAATTATTAATATTCCTTACTGGGGAAAGAATTCAGCAATATTTATCTTACCTATTTTTGGTAATAAGAGAAATATGGCTCTGTTCCACCCAGCCCACAGACAGCCCGACTTTAAGGTTATTTCCCTTGTTCCCTGAAAATCGCTGTTATCCTGTTCTTAAGGTGCCCAGAATTTAACATTGTTCGAATACACGTGCTCTACAAACACTTTATGCAGTTAACGCAATCATCACAGGGCCCTGAGGTGATATTCATCCTCAGTTTATGAAGATGTCAGGATTAAGAGATTAAAGACAGGCACAGGAAATCACAAGAGTATTGATTGGGGAAGCGGTAAGTGTCTATGAAATCTTTACAATTTATGTTCACAGATTGCAGTAAAGACAGGCGTAAGAAATTATAAAAGTATTAATTTGGGGAACTAATAAATGTCCATGAAATCTTCACAATTTATGTTCTTCGGCTGTGGTTTCAGCTGGTCCCTCCATTCGGGGTCCCCGACTTCCCACAACAACTTCCTGGTCACCCCTCTCTGCTCTGTGAGGGATGATCCTGTAACTAGCAGGTAGGGTCTGGAAACAGTCTTCTGCTGACTGTTCTGGGCTGAATTTCCTGAAGGGTAAGTGACCATAAAACATTCATTGATATTAGCAAGGAACAGCTTCCCAAATCTACCTTGCCCATCTCTTTGGCTTAAACTTTGCAGGTAATTTATTTAAAAAAGAGAAGGGTCCATTGAGTAATGGATGTATCACTTCCTACTCTCCCTTAAAGCAAACTCCAGTGCTGCATCTTAGATAGAAGCCCTCAAATCTTGCCTTCTGAAGTCATGCTGTCATTTGACTTGGCTGCAGGCCCCTGATCCTCCCCTGCAGGGAGAAGTTCTGCTTTTTGCCCCAGCCTTTACCCCATTCCTCCTTTCTTTCATTCAGTCTCCCTCCACTCCCAGGACACCTCTGGCTGTATTTTATTATTAGTAGTAAACTTTATTTTTATCAAAAAGGAGGTGGGAGGGATTTTTGAACTTTTGTTGCAGAACACTTTATATAAGCCTAAAATATACATTCTACTCATTAGACAGGTTTCTAGATGCCCCAACTACATAAGCTTAGATGCTTGGTAGAAGCAATGGAACAAAGTTCTCTGTTTTTACAAATATAACATTTGACTAATTTATAATTGAAATTAATTATTTTCAAAATATTTAACTTCTTATAACTTCTTAACCAAAGACACAATGTTCAAGTAAAACAGGGCACTTCCTATTTCATTTAAGGGGAACCCAAGCTGATAATCCCATAATACCATCTAGAATTCTCTTGTATACGACACTGACTTGACTTAGAAAGAAAAAAAAAATTTTAATACTCTCTATTCTACTTCCCACTAGCAGGAAGTTCCATTCTTGCCCTTCCTTTTCACCATTTCATCTCCAATCACCTAGAAAAATTATGTTTGGTGCATACTAGGCCTTTAATAAAGGAATAAAGAAATGTGTGAAAGGAATTTCATGAAAAACTATTTTAAAATTTTTAAATGAGAAGAGTATTATTAAGAGTGTTCCTATGAACAGGCAACAATGACAAAAGCTATTGTTCAGAGATAAAAATGTCCAAAATGTGATTAGGATATAAATCTCCATCAATGCATGACAGGTATCGATCAAGAAGTCTCAGAAAACTACCAAGAAACATCACAACCAAATGCATTAACCTTGAATGAAATCTGGCTCAAAACAAACAAAAACCAGCTATAA